>NC_041384.1:572999267-573008436 GCF_002162155.2 Triticum dicoccoides | reverse complement strand
AAAGCCGGATGTGTATACGGTATTTTTGGGCACTTACGATGTGGCCAGGGTCTTTGACCTAGGGCGCCACTTGGCGATGGCTTCGGCATCCGAGTCCGAGTCGTCAGAAAGGGAGATCTTCCCCTTCTTGGATGCCTCCGCCTCAAGGTCCATGGAAGCCACCCTTTTCCTCTTCCCCCCCCCCCCCTTAAGGGGAGAATTTCTCTCCTCCTCTTCCTCTTCGTCTTCATCTCCCTCGTGGGAGGAGGGAGTTTCGGTATCTCCAGACGCAGCGTCCGAAGTACCTTTATGGTGATGGCCACTTTTGGCCTCCTTGCCCTTCTTCTTGGCCTTCTTATCCGGCGCCTGGTACGATGCCGGGACCAGCATCCTAATTAGCAGAGGAATGGCTGTGTCTTCGGGCAGCGGAGTCGAACATCGGATCTGCTCCGCCTTGTTTGTCCAGCCCTGAGGGATGAATGGAAGGCTCAGCATACCCCTTCGATTTACAAATTGAAGTTCTATTCGGAAATCAAAAAACTTACTCGAGTGGCCGGATGAGCGCAGTCGAGGCTGATGTCTTTGGTCGTCTCTGGCCACGACTTTTGGTCCTTCAGAAGCAGCTTCTAGATCTCTTCATGCATCGTGCCAAAGAATCGCTGGAATGTCAGTGGGCCAGCCGGATTGAATTCCCACATGTGGAGAGCTCGGCGCTGGCAGGGGAGAATCCGGCAAAAAAGCATCACCTGGATCACATCAGCAAGACTGGTGTTCTTCTCCATCATATTCTTGATGCGCTTCTACAGCATCATCACCTCGTCAGACGACGCCCAATATAAGCCCTTGTTAATCCATGATGTGAGCCACATTGGGGGTCCAGACTTGAATTCAGGATTGGCTGCCCATGTGGCGCCACAAGGTTTGGTGATGTAGAACCATTCCTGTTGCCATACCTTCACAGTTTCCACAAAGGCCCCTTGGGCCTGGTGACGTTGGGGAGCTTGCTCACCATGGCTCCACCGTAGTCCGCATGTTGCCCATCGACCACTTTCGGCTTCACGTTGAAGACTTAAGCCATAGGCCGAAGTGGGGGGGGGGGATGCGGAGGAGCGCCTCGCACATGACGATGAACGCTGAAATGTGGAGGATGGAATTTGGGGCTAGATCGCGGAAATCTAGCCCGTAATAGAACATGAGGCCACAGACGAAAGGGTGGAGGGGAAACCCTAGTCCACAGAGGAAGTGGGGGATGAATACCACCCTCTCATTGGGCTCCAGAGTAGGGATAATCTGTTTTTTGGTGGGGAGCCGATGCATGATGTTCGCGGCCAGGTACCCAGCTTCCCGGAGTTCCTTAACGTTCCTCTCCGTGACGGAGGAAGCCATCCACTTGCCCTACGAACTGGATCCGACCATGGCTGGAAGGGTTGGGTGGTGGGAAAGGTTGAAACTTGGGCGCTAGAGCTCGAGGATGGGGAGGCTGAGGAAGGAAGGAGGCATGGGGT
Organism: Triticum dicoccoides; assembly: GCF_002162155.2. Classification (NCBI taxonomy): domain Eukaryota; kingdom Viridiplantae; phylum Streptophyta; class Magnoliopsida; order Poales; family Poaceae; genus Triticum; species Triticum dicoccoides. Next base: position 573,006,952 of record NC_041384.1, on the reverse strand, counting down.
AAAAAGGATGGATCTTTATCCGCTTATATAGGCAGTGAATATCAAGCACCCCCACCAGCCTTAACACTCACCTATTCCCAAGGGGTCATGCGTATGGCACGATTGGATCACCCAAACCTATATTGATGAAAATCCCGCAATAAGCGGGCACGATATCTGATTTGACAAGACGTCTCAATAGAGGCTGCGCCTCAAAATGTGAAGCGGGAGGCCAAAAAACGGTTCGAAATAATAGCAAGGCCAGATGTGACATTTTGCCAAAAAAATTATGCCTTATTAAGTATTGTACCCTTGTGGTTGAGGGTTGTAACTATCATACATAGTCGGATATAGTTCTCTTGTTTAGAAGACTATTTTATATACGGAGAAGGAACACGCCTTGCAATGCCTAAGACGATCTGAGTGCCGAACACAGCGTCATTGAAGACTGGTTCAGGGGCTACTGAGGGAGTCCTGGACTAAGGGATCCTCGGGTGTCCGGACAATTTGATATGGGCCGGACTTGTGGGCCGTGAAGATAAAAGGCCGAAGACCTTTCCCCATGTCTGGATGGGACTCTCCTTTGCGTGGATGGCAAGCCTAGTGTTCGGATGTATTATTTCGTTTCTCTGTAAACTGACTCTGTACAACCCTAGAACCCTCCGGTGTCTATATAAATCGGAGGGGTTAGTCCATAGAGGCTAGGACAAATCACATAGGCTAGACATCTAGGGTTTAGCCATTACGATCTTGAGGTAGATCGACTCTTGTAACCCCTAGACTCATCAAATACAATCAAGCAGGACGTAGGGTCATTCCTCCATTAAGAGGGCCCGAACCTGGGTAAACATCACATCACCCTTGTCTCCTGTTTCATTCAATCCTCAGATGCACAGTTCGGGACCCTGTCGGTGTCAAAACCAGCCGATCTCGGGTAGGGGGCCCCGAACTGTGCGTCTGAGGATTGAAGGAAACATGAGACAAGGGTGACACGCTATTTACCCAGGTTCGGGCCCTCTTAATGGAGGTAAAACCCTACTTCCTGCTTGATTGTATTTGATGAGTATAGGGGTTACAAGATTCGATCTACCTCGTGATCGTAATGGCTAAACCCTAGATGTCTAGCCTATGTGATTTGTCTTAGCCTCTATGGTCTAAACCCTCCAGTTTATATAGACACCGGAGGGGCCTAGGGTTGTACAGACTTGGTTTACAGAGAAAGGAAATAATACATCCGAACACTAGGCTTGCCATCCACGCAAAGGAGAGTCCCATCTGGACACAGGGAAAGGTCTTATGCCTTGTATCTTCACGGCCTACCAGTGGGCGCATATCAAATTGTCCAGACACCCAAGGACCCCTTAGTCCAGGATTCCTGTCGGTGTCAAAACCGGCGGATCTCGGGTAGGGGGTCCCAAACTTTGCGTCTAAGGTTGATGGTAATAGGAGAAAGGGGACACGAAGTTTTACCCAGGTTCGGGCCCTCTCAATGGAGGTAATACCCTATGTCCTGCTTGATTGATATTGATGAGTATGGGGGTTACAGGAGTTGATCTACCACGAGATCATAATAGCTAAACCCTGGAAGTCTAGCCTGTCAGATTACGATTGCCTCTATGAACTAAGCCCTCTGGTTTATATAGACACTTGAGGGGACTAGGGTTGTACAAAGTCGGTTATAGAGAAAGGAATCTTCATATCCGAATGCCAGGCTTGCCATCCACGCCAAGGAGAGTCCCATCCGGATACGGGAGAGAGTCTTCTATCTCGTATCTTCAAAGCCCATTAGCCCGGCCCATGTCACACAGGCTGGACGCTCGAGGACCCCTTAATCCTGGACTCCCTTAGTAGCCCCTGAACCAGGCTTCAATAGCGAGGTGTTCGGCGTGCAGATTGTCTTCAGCATTGCAAGGCGGGTTCCTTCTCCGAATACTCCAAAACAGCTCTCGAACACAGAGAACGTGTCCGGCTCTGTAAAAAACAAACACCACATATTTCCGGAGAGAGTATAATATTTTATTAGTCTAATCCACTGACAACTTTTGTAGCGTGACATCATGTCATAGCCCGGTCATTACTTCGAATTGTTTTTTAGCCTGCCGCTCCATGTTTCAAGATGCGGTTTTATTGGCATGTCTTGTTAAAGCAAAGATCGTGTCCCCTTATTGCGGTATTCTCATCAATACGGGTGTGGGTAATCCAACCGCGCCGCCTGCACGACCCTTGGGGAATAGGCGAGTTTTAAGGCGAGTGGGGAGGCACGTGATATTCACTGCCTTTATAAAGGGATAAGGATTCACCCCTTTCACCCATGCCCTCTTCCTCTCTGCCCATCCATTCTCGAGCTCCAGCGCCCAAGCCTCCATCCTTTCCGCCTCCAAAAAGCACTCCAGCCATGTCTGGATCTAGAGTGCAAGGCGAGTGGATGGTTTCCTCCGTCAAGGAGAAGGACATCACCAGGCTCCGGGAGGCCGGGTACCTAGCTAAGGAAATCGCCCACTGGCTTCCGGCCAAGGGACAAATTGTCCCAACCCAGAGCCCCATGAGAGGGTCGTGTTCATCCCCCACTTCGTCCGTGGGTTGGGATTTCCTCTCCACCCATTCGTCCATGGACTCATGTTCTACTATGGGCTGGATTTCCACGATTTGGCCCCCAACTCTTTCCTCAATATCTCGGCACTTATTGTCGTGTGTGAGGCCTTCCTCCGTATCCCACCCCACTCCGGACTGTGGCTGAAGATTTTCAACGTGAAACCGAAGGTTGTGGATGGCCAACATGCAGAGTGCGGAGGCGCCATGGTGAGCAAGCTGTCCAATATCACATGGCCCAAAGGTACCTTCGTGGAGACCGTCAAATGGTGGCAACAACAGTGGTTCTATGTCACAGAGCCTCGCGACGCCACCTCGGCCGCGGCTCCCGAATTCCAGTCCGGCGCCCCGATGTGGCTCACCTCCTGGCTAGAGAAGGGCCTGGACTGGTCTTCGTCGGATGAGCTGACAGCATTTCAGACGCGCATCAGGAGCATGGTGGACAAGAACGTCAAGCTTGTCAACGTGATCCAGGTGATGCTCGCTCGCTGGATCCTTCCGTGCCAAAGCCGGACTTGCCACTTGTGGGAGTTCGATCCGGCCAAGCACCAAACCTTGCAATGGTTCTTCGGCACTATGCATGAAGACATCTGGAAGGTGCTCTTCAAGGCCAACGAGACGTGGCCGGCGACGACCGAAGACCGCGGGCACGACCTGGCCCATCCTGCTAGTGCGGTAAGTTTTCCGTATTTCAAGGTGTATCCTTTATTGGCTTACCAAGGGAAGATGTCTAAGCTTCCCTATTTGTTTTTTCAGGGTTGGACAAAGAAGGCAGAGCGGATTCGATGTCCGGCTCCGCTGCCCGAAGAACCAGCTATCCAACTTCAAATGAAGATGCTGGTTCCGGCGCCCTATCAAGTGCCAGAGAAGAAGGCCAAGGGGACCAGAGGTGGTCTCCGCCATAAGGGCACTTCGGACGTGACATCTGAAGACGCCGAAACCCACTCCCCTCCCACCACACATGATGAGGAAGAGGAGGAAAGCAATTCTCCCCCTGAGGGGGAAAGGAAGAAAAGGGCGGCCTCCATGCATCTGGAGGCAGAGGCGTCCAAGAAGGGGAAGGCCTCCGCCACGGACAACTCCGCGTCGGAGGTTGATAGCAGCTCCGAGTGGAGCCCCAGGGATAAGCCCCTGGCCAAATCGTAAGTACTCGAAGATGCACACAAATACCCAGCCTCTTTACTTCATAATTTTAACATGTTAAATCATGCGCTTGCAGTCCAGCTCGTTCCGACCTCGAGCGATCCTCATCTTCAAGAAATTCGCTGGATCCGAAGGTGATGGACAGCGGTCCCTTCTGGCGGCCTCCTCTCCCAAGGCTATGGAGGACGCCGAAGTGCTGTCCCGAAGGACCCTCCCGGCTCAGGGGGAGGCATAGGAGGCCGTCATGGTGGTACCAGAGGATGATACCTCGGACACCGAACACATGGGGGAGCAGATCCGCATGGAGACTGGCGATGGGGGAATATCCAATTTGGCCCATAGCCGAATACTATCCCGGAGGCCTATACGGCTCTAGAATCCGGCAAGCACCTCCTTCGAAAGAAGGAGGTGCACCGATTCCACCGGTGCCTTATGTCCATCCAGAGGCACCGAATACTCTACTGGAAGCGCGGCGAAGTGGTTCCATTGTTGAGGAACACTGTACCCTTATGGGTACGGTGGTTGAGAGGGTTCAGTCCGCAAAGAGCAGACTGACCGAAGCCTGCACAGGCCTTCTAATAGGCTTTGAGGTAATCGATGCAATTGCATAAAAAGAATGTCATAGTATAGATAGTAGCCCCTGAGACTCTGTCCGCTATTCGAAATGAAAAGCTGGATAGTGGATCAAGTAATTTTCGCAGGAGACTAACTAAATATGTCTTATGTGAATAAGCAGGCGTCATTGCTAGCCGCAACCTCTCATGCTGCTGAGGACTCCAGACTAAAATAGAGTTTGGAGCGGGCCGAGGAAGAGCTCGACCGTGTAAAAAAGCAGCTAGAAGACAAACAAGGTATGCCATGACCTTGTGTATATCCGGAAAGGATGAATGATTTATGCTGACCATAGTGCCATGCTATTTATTAGGGGCGGCGACAGAGGTGGAGGCCCTCAATAAGGCGCTAGCCGAGGCCAAGAAGAAAGCGGTAGAAGAGCAAGCCGCCCGTGAAAAACACGAGGCCAGAGTTGGTGAGGTCCAGCAGGAGCTCCAGGACACCGTGGAGAAATGTGAATCCTTGGAGCGCAATATTGCGGACCAAGAGATCGAACTCATCAAGGCTCGCCAGAGCACGCACAACTCCCGGGTTGAAGCCCAAGGCGCCCTCCAAGAAATCCAAGAGGCCAGAAAAATCGCGGCGGGTGAGGCCTTTATTATGCAGAGCAAGTATGTGAAGAAAAAGTTCCTCTTACTGACCCAGATTTGGAGTTTTCGAGGGGCGTTTGTGGATTTGCCACGCAGTGTTGCTGACGCTGCGGAGTTCTTCCGAGCCGAAGAGGGGAGCTCGGCGGAGAAGCTATTCTGGTCGCAATACCTTGCGCCAGAACATCCGGTGCCCTTTAGCAATCAGCTAAAACAGCTGGTCGAACTACATAGGGTGGCCGAACTAGCCATGATGGATTTAATAATCCGGCTATGGCTTGCCGAAGTCATACCTAGCAGCTACTTCGGGCTCGTGAAGCGGCTGGTCAATGCCTTCCCTCGTCTTGAGGTCATCAAGCAGCCAATCTGCATCGGGGGTGCGCAGATGACCTTCACCTGTGTCAAGGTGCAGTGGGCGAAGATGGACGCCGCCAAGCTTGCGACCGAGGGACCGCCCGCTGGCAAGGAGCACCGCACGCTGGAGCGATGTTTTGATGATGTCCTCAAGGGGCCCCGCATTGTAGAGGGGCAGTGTTCAAAAGATATTATCTTCGAATGAATACTTCATGTTATCTTGACTTGTATGATGAAACAAAGCCGTTATAATGGTTGTTTATTATTTAAAAGTTTTGCTCCTGTGCGGCCATTTTTATTAAATCTAAGAGTTGGCCAGTCGTCGGTATCAGCCCCACGTAGGTAGTACGGGGGTGTTCGGGATGGAATCTAAACACTCTTGATCCAGGAATTTGGTCCTTGAAGGAGGTGTTTAGCGCAATGCTACCTCTTGAGCACTTGCGTTGGTTTTCCCTTGAAGAGGAAAGGGCGGTGCAGCAAAGTAGCATAACTATTTCCCTTAGTTTTTGAGAACCAAGGTATCAATCCAGTAGGAGGCTACGCGCGAGTCCCTCGCACCTACACAAAACAAATAAATCCTCGCAACCAACGCGATAAGGGGTTGTCAATCCCTACACGGTCACTTACGAGAGTGAGATCTGATAGATATGATAAGATAATATTTTGGTATTTTTATGATAAAGATGCAAAGTAAAATAAAAGCAATGAAAATAACTAAGTATTGGAAGATTAATATGATGAAGATAGACCCGGTGGCCATAGGTTTCACTAGTGGCTTCTCTCAAGAGCATAGGTATTTTACGGTGGGTCAAAAAACTACTGTTGAGCAATTGACAGAACTGAGCATAGTTATGAGAATATCTAGGTATGATCATGTATACAGGCATCACGTTCAAGACAAGTAGACCGACTCCTGCCTGCATCTACTACTATTACTCCACACATCGACCGCTATCCAGCATGCATCTAGAGTATTAAGTTCAAGAGAACAGAGTAACGCTTTAAGCAAGATGACATGATGTAGAGGGATAAATTCATGCAATATGATAAAAACCCCATCTTGTTATCCTCGATGGCAACAATACAATACGTGCCTTGCTGCCCCTACTGTCACTTGGAAAGGACGCGACAAGATTGAACCCAATGCTAAGCACTTCTCCCATTGCAAGAAAGATCAATCTAGTAGGCAAACCAATCTGATAATTCGAAGAGACTTGCAAAGATAACCAATCATACATAAAAGAATTCAGAGAAGATTCAAATATTGTTCATAGATAAACTTGATCATAACCCCGCAATTCATCGGTCTCAACAAACACACCGCAAAAGAAGATTACATCGAATAGATCTCCACAAGAGAGGGGGAGATCATTGTATTGAGATCCAAAAAGAGAGAAGAAGCCATCCAGCTAATAATTATGGACCCGTAGGTCTGAGGTAACTACTCACACTTCATCGGAGAGGCTATGGTGTTGATGTAGAAGACCTCCGTGATTGATGCCCCCTCCGGCGGAGCTCCGGAACAGGCCCCAAGATGGGATCTCGTGGATACAAAAAGTTACGACGGTGGAATTAGGGTTTTGGCTCCGTATCTGATCGTTTGGGGGTACGTAGGTATATATAGGAGGAAGAAGTACATTAGTGGAGCAATAGGGGGCCCACGAGGGTGGAGGGCACGCCTGGGGGGAGCGGGGGTAGGCGCGCCCCCTACCTCGTGGCCTCCCTGTTGGTTGCTTGACGTAGGGTCCAAGTCTCCTGGATCATGTTCGGTGAGAAAATCACGTTCCTGAATGTTTCATTCCGTTTGGACTCCATTTGATATTCCTTTTCTTCGAAACCCTAAAATAGGCAAAAAAAAATAGCAATTCTGGGCTGGGCCTCCGTTTAGTAGCACTACAAAAAAAAGACACATCCATGACATTTTGGGCCGAACGAAATTTTTTCAGTCATACATATGACACTTCTATGACGATAATTGTGACAAAACCCGGTATCATCATAGATATGGTGGGCTTCTACTTCTATGAGACAAAAGTCATGACAGAAAATGGGTTTTTCGTCCTAGGTGGGCCGGAGACGCAGCTGCATGACATTCTTTGGGCCGTCCATGACAGAAAAAACCGTGGTAGAAGCGAGGGGGAGGAAAATTTCGGGGAGTTCCCGATACGATGGGAGGTCGGGGCCGAGCGATGCGCGTTTCTCTCGTACACGTACGCGCGTGTGTGCGAGGCATTGGCTCTAACTGAACCCGAGCGAGGCGTTGGGATCTAACTGAACCCGAGCGATTGCACTGTAGGCTACGCGTTACTGAAGCCGAGCGATCGATCGATGGTTGTTAACTAAACCTGATCGAGCGATTCCTTCGCTACTGCTGCTAACTGAAGCCGATCGATGCTTCCTCTGGATGAACAGTGAGCGTTG
>NC_041384.1:572988678-572999171 GCF_002162155.2 Triticum dicoccoides | reverse complement strand
GGTGGATGAACAGGACCCCGTGGTGTTGCCTCTGGATGAACAGGACCCGATCGATCGAGCCGGTTGGGGCTGGATGAACAGGACCCCGTGGAGGGCTGGATGAACAGGACCACCCCGTGGAGGGCAGGATGAACAGTAGACGGTGGAGCACAAGATGAACAGTAGCCCGTGGTGGGGTGGTTGAACAGGAGCCCGTGGAGAGGGCTGGTTGAACAGTAGCCGATGGAGTAGCGCGCTGTGGAGGCTGGATGAACAGGAGCCCGTGGATGAACAGTGCAGGTGGAGGCTGGAGGAGGTTGACGGTGGATGAACAGTAGCGCGTGGAGGCTGGAGGGGGTCGACGGTGGAGATGAACAGTATCCCGTGGAGTCCTGTTTTGTGGTACGCCACACCCCTCCCGATGAACAGGACCCTCGTTTCGACCATAGCGCTCCAACACAAGTTCGTTTCATCCGTTTTGCGGTACGCCACACCCCTCCCGATCAACAAGACCCCCGTTTCGACATAGGAGGTCCGTTTCCTCCGTTTTGCGGTACGCCAGACCCCTCCCGATGAACAGGATCCCGTTTCAAATGTGGCCGGTCGAACACAAGGCCGTTTCCTTCGTTCTGTGGTATGCCAGGCCTCGTTTCCATCGCCTGTTCCGTCCAAGCCCTCCCGATGAACACGACACATTCCGTTGCCTCCCCATGAACACGACGCATTCTGTTGCCTCCCCATGAACACGACGCATTCCGTTGCCTCCCCATGAACACGACAACATCACTGTTTCTCCGTTCCGACCCAGCCATGTACATGAGCCCCGGCCGTACGTATGCGCGAGTAGGCATTCGAGACCCCGCCCATATCTACACATACGTGGCCATATTTTCTTTCTTGCACCCTGGCCGCTGTACGTACGTGTACATGCTACGTGCGCGCCTCTACTACGACACGTGCGCACCTCTACATCGACCAGTATATATGTACGTACACGTTCGCGACCAAAATGGCAACGCTACGTACGCTTCGACCAGGTGGGTCCCGACTGTCAGGCACTTCCTTGCGCGCGAAGATGTAGCTGGTGGGTCCCAGTAGTCAGGGGCAAACGTTTTTTTTGCGAAATACGGTGGCACGTACGGTGGGTCCCCATTGTTAGGTGGATGAATAATTATTTTGTGCATAATAAGGAGGCACTTCCTTGCTGCGGCCGTGGACCCAGCTGTCAGCGTCTCCACGCACAGTACTCTTCCGATGGAAGTCGGTCGTTGACCATATTGACCACGCCGCGCCGAGAGCACCACGGCGGTGGACGACGACGAGGCCTAGGTAGGGGACAATGCGGAGCTTGGGAAGACGCGGCAGCGGAAGCCCGCGCGGAGAGGAGTACGAGGGTTCACTGGTTCGGCTGCAGTGTGAGGCTGCCGTCGCTACAGGGTCTAGCCAGCGGTGGGAATAGTAGGGGGCGGTGAGGCCTCCACGGCAGCATAGCCGGCCACGGGAGGCGGGAGCATGCGGCACGACCGGCGCTGCTTTGGGCGGCTGGAGCAAGAAGACCAGAGGTTGAAGAAGCACTACGGCCGTTGGATGTACATCATACGGCCAGTGGAGCTAGAATCGTTCATATTGACTAAGTTGACAAAGCCCTTCGTCTGCGTCAACTTAGTAGGCCCACAAGTCAGCCTCCCACCAAGGTGGGTCCCAGCTAGCCGGGGGAGTATTCATTTTTTTGTGTGTAATAAGGAGGCACTTACGGTGGCTCGTCCGGTGGGTCCCAACAATCAGGGGGAAACGATTTTTTTCACAAAATACTGGTGGCCTGTCCGGTGGGTCCCCGCTGTCAGGTGGAGGAATAATTATTTTGCGCGTAATAAGGAGGTACTTCCTTGCGGTGCCGTGGAGCCAGCTGTCAGCCTCTCCATGTACAGTACTCTTCTGATGAAAGTCGGTCGTTGACCACATTGACCACGCCGTGCCGAGAGCACCACGGCGGTGGACGACGGCGAGGCATAGGAAGGGGACGACGCGGAGCCGGGGAAGATGCGGCAGTGGATGCCCACGCAGAGAGGAGTACGAGCGTTCTCCGGTTCGGCTGCGGTGTGAGGCTGCCGTCACCGCAGAATAACAGGGGGTGTGGGTGAGTAGAGGGATGCCCTGGCCAGCGGTGGGAGTAGTAGGGGGTGCTGAGGCCTACGTGGTAGCACAGCCGGCCACGGGAGGCGGGAGTAGGCGGTCCCGCCGGCGCTGCTTTGGCGGCTGGAGCAAGAAGATCAGAGATTGAAGAAACACGACGGCCGTTGGATTGACATCCAACAGTTACGTCTGCTAGAATCGTTTGTTGACGTATATAATAACTTAAAAAATCTTGCATACGCGTCAACTAAACAGGCCCACAAGTCAGACCACTCCCTGTGTTTTTTAATAATTTATATATAGCTCATGGCAACTTCTTATGCAATTTATTGCAGTCGTTTTTTGGTTGGCCAGGGCCAATTTCGCATATTTCTGTGGGTTCCAAACTATTTTTAATACCGAAATGTCCAGCTAGATTTAAAGTACTTTCAAGATATATTTAAATTAGGTTAATGCCCAGTGAAATAGGAATCTGAAAATGCAATAAAATTCAGAAATTATAAAGTAATTGCCAATTTGTCATCTGTTTTTATATTTACAACCCATTTCATATTACTTTCAAAATTTGCAGGCGTCTTGAAAGAGTTGCAGCCCATCAGGGCGTAGAAAAATAAGTAGGCCTGGATTGGGTATTCTTCAGAAAAAAGAAACTGGGCTCATTTTCTCAAAGAAAAATAGCTGGGCTGGTCACATGGTGAACATAAAATATAAGCCTGGGCTAGACGGGCCACAGCCCAGTTCAAACCCTGCTCCGTCTCAACAATACCAATCAAAAAAATACTGCTCGAGTAGCTATGTCCCAGGTGTCAGCCGATGTTGTGCCGTTCTCTTGTCTATTGACTATATACGCTCCCAATGTCATGGGTCCTAGATGTCAGGAAAACACTAGGAGGAAGCATTTTTCCATACGCTGACGTGGTGGGCCCCTACTGTCATCCTCTCCATGTACTTCTGTCGATTCCTGTTGTTTGTTGACCATGTTGACAATGCGAGAGGGCGGCGCCGCGGTGAGCACACCAAAGCGCGCGGAGGACGTCGGCGTTAACGATTTAGGAGACGGTGGGGCGGCGATGCGTGCGCTGAGGCGTAGCCAGCCGTGGGAGGCGGAAGCAGGCGGCCCCGCCGGCGCTGGTTTGGTTTTGGCGGCTGGAGGAAGACAGGACTGAAGAAACACGACAGACTGTACTACTTAACAACCTTAACTGAAACCAGCAGGGGCACTTAACAACCACAGCTGAAAGCAGTATGAGTACTTATACAGGTTCAACCATACAAAGCATGCCTCGAACAGTGCTACTTTGCCTACAGTTAACCAAGGGTGAGGCCGCCAAGCCCCAGGACAAGGCCCAGGCACCACCCTGCACATCCACAACCTTCTGAAAGCGCTTCATCTCGCAACGTGGTCAATAAACAGGATATTCACTTTAGAGCCATGGAAAAGCATGAACATAATCTTCTGTCCTATTCTCCAGGATGGACGGGCCTTCATTATTTGAGACCACCCATGAATAAGTATCTTTTCACCTACAAGGGGAATTGAGTAGGTCGACATAAACATCATGTTGTGACCAAGCGCAAGTTTGACCTGACCATGGTCAGGCATCTGTATAGGAACAATAGAACTCGGCAGTTCCTGTTTCAAGAAGACCACAGCTGTAAAACTGTGTATAAGCAATAGTTTATGAACAACATATATAACAGAAAACAGCTCGTACCATAAGTTTCTCGACACAGTTGGACCTGTTTAACGAGTGCAGCAGTGGCACACATATCCCACGTGGCCTTCCACCATTGAAACACCCCACAAGGACCTCAAGACGATCAATAAAGTGTAGGAACTTGTGGATGTGGATCCAGTCAACTTCAGTGCCATTAGTAACAGCCGAGTTATTACAGAGTAACAAACGAGCAGACTGCTTTACTCTGAAAAAACCTACATGTGCCACCAATTATAAGAAAATATTAGTTAGAAGTAGCATCTTCGTGAGAGATTCGTTGCTACTTCTAAAGTTAGATTGTGATTTGTTAGACAGAATAGGTGGATTAAGAAGTAATCGAGGCAACAAGCAAGAACCAGATACAAAACTAACATGGATGAACAATTGGAACGACGTCGGGGTGGAAGATCGCAGTGAAGATGAGACCAGGTTCTGCTATTTCCATCAACATTCGTGCGCCAACTTTCAGTCCGTAACACTTGAGAAAGTTTATCCAAGTTCGGCCATAAAAAAGTAGCGATATTCTTGGTTCATGAACCCAACTCAGAACTTATATCCATGGCTTGTCTTCACTGTGACCATTAAACTAGTGTATTCAGTTATGGCAAGGCCGAGCATCTTGAGTACATGTGTTCTGGTAGAGCAAATAATACACTGTAGGAAAAATAATATAAGAACAAAGCATGTTCAAAAAAACCCCACCCTCCCAGATAGAAAAGAGGATTCTAGGAACATACTGTGCGTGTTTCAAAATGTTGTGTTAGGATGAGAAGGAACAAGTGTGGCGTCTCGCCGAGGGCACAGAAACCTGTAGGGTACTCGCACTTTGGGCACTTCAAATGAAACACACTAGATTCAGTAGGAAGAAAAATGCATCAACGGCGGCGGCTGCCATCCTAGGATTACCTGCGACCAAGGGACTTGGGTTTATCAGGGATGGATGAAGAATTCGTACTTGGTTCTCCATGAGAAAACCCTATGCAATCACCGAGAGGGGGTTTTCTCTGAACAAGTAGATGAGGGAGAAAGAGATTCAGGCCCAGTGAAATATTGCCGCTTCGTCCGTCCAGCTTACTGCTAAAGCTGGAAAGGGGGGGCTGTGATTTGACGGCTCATTGGGCATTATTGCGGTGCTACGACCGGGGTGTGTCTACCGTGAAGTTGTGCACTCTAATTTGTGCATATGGCACATGGACCCCGTTACCGGTTGCCCCACATATCAGCGAAAGGAAGTAGAAAGATAGGAGTAACTAGTTACACATAAATATATTTTTTGATAGAGAGTTACTCCCTCTGTAAAGAAATATACAAATCTTTTATATCACAGGCTCACCTTGCCGAGAAAAATACTCCCTCTGCGACGCACGTGCATTATGGGGGTTCAGCTGAGAATATAATACTCATATGTTTTTTTGAGGGATAAAAGCTGCTTTATTGAAGATTAACAGTCATAGGTATACAAATAATTTCGGGGTTCCTGTGAGCCAAAGATGGCGTCCACAGGGCAAAGAAGTAGCAGCTTTTCCGAGCACATGCGCTTCAACATTACACTCTCATTTTTCATGTATGATCTCCATGGTTCGGAACATATTCTTCTTCATCTTGATCTCGTCATAATAACTTTGCTGGGCCCCAAGTATGCCTCTCCGATATGCTTGACTGTTGCTGAACAATCGGTGCTAATCTGAACTTGTTGCAGGTTTAAGTCAAGAGCCAGAGATAGCCCCTCGCAACATGCCATTGCCTCTAGGATCTCTGGATTAGTAACACTTCCGCACACCAGTGCCGATGCTCCAAGGAAGAAGCTTGTATGATCCCGGCTCACAACTGCAAGGGCTCCCCTTTCATCATTGCGAGATAACGCATCATCAACATTCATCTTCGCCCAACCCATAGCAGAGGAGGACACCACTTCTGCACTGAGCTAGTGCTTCTCGAAACCAGGTTCTGGACTTTGGGCCGTAGGCCGACCCTGCATGTTTGGGGCCCATGTGTTCTACCTCAACGCTTTTCATATTGCAATCGATCGGTACGGCGCTCGTTTTAGATGCTGTCGCAAGGCGAATACACAAAATTGAATAAAGCACGATAGCTGTTGGAATGAAATCGAACGATAGTTCCTAACCAGCAATCAGAGTTGCAATTCTATCAATGATATACCATGTGATAAATAATACTATCGTACTACTTATACACACAGGACACTTGTTTCACCATGCCAGATTATTACATCAAAATCTCTCGGAGGATAGGTCAGTTAGGTAGTTGCGTGCTGCTACTGAAGAATTTCAAAGTTGATTTGGACCAGCTCTCCTTGCCGAGAAAGTTCGATTTTGACATCATCCCCTACCGCAAGATATGATTTAGATTTGAACCTTGACCATCCTTTAGCATCAATCATCATGCGATCATCCTTTGTACTTACGATATATTGAGCAGGTTCATTCACACCAAGGCCGCGCATGGTAAGAGAAACTTGGCCGCGGTCGCCTGGATTGTTGAATGACTCCCTCGTTGCTCTAGGAATTCTCTGTTTGCAAACAAGAAGACATACCCAAACAGTTAGATCAACACTGTGAATAATGTGAAACATGGAAAGAAAAAGAACGAAGCACTTGGGCGGCCAATGCTTACCAAGAAGGTGGACATGTTGGTTTTGGTAAGGACTTTGGTATATGAAGTGCGAACTGCAGCCCAGTCTGTTGCCGGTGCAACTGCACGGGCCGGAGCAGATGCAAGTGCAAGTGTTGGTGCAGGTGCCGAAGCCGCTGTTGCTGCTGGAGATGGTGCTCCTTGTAGAGCTGGTGCCGGTGTCGGAGCAGGTGCCGGTGTCGATGCCCGATCCTCCGGTATATCAGACTGATCCGCTGACGCGGTCGGTGCCCAATCCTCCGCTGGATCAGACTGAGCTGTTGCCGCTGTCAGTGCTAGAGCAACTGTCGGTGCTCGATCTGTGCGAGACAGCGGCGATCGTGTCTGGTCTGCTATGATTAGCTTTCTAACTTGATTAGGATCTGTGACCGTGATCCAGTCTTTTTCTTCATTTCTTTTAAACGCAAGAAGGACTTATTTTTGCGTTTTTGTTAAACCAAACAGCAGTTCATCATAGGGATTTAGCTTGTACTCAGACAACAGACTGATCCAATTTTTTCCAGTAATATAAGTAATGGACAGTGCCTTCGTTACTGACACGACATAAGAAGTGAAACCTGCAAAAATAGCCATCGTAGAGCAAACCAAACGGTTTATTCTGTGATGAATGTCACATGGAAAAACCTGCATCATAAAATTGCAGGAAAAGAAAGAAAACATGACATTAAATCAATAAGATTTAGACAATAAATCAATAAGATTTACTTGATGTGACACGAGTGAATCCTTACCAGGAAATCATTATGTTGAAGTACTAAACAGAAGATTGATCGTTCAACTACACGTGGCATGCAGGGCCCCCGCCTACTCCCACAAGCAGGACAGTCCAAAGGTCGTGACAAATCGTATGGACCGAACATCCATGGGGCTGGAAATCCTGGTTGGTGCGATAAACCCTGCAATGCATACAGATATTGGAGTGTAACCATAATTGATAGACTGTCCTCACAAAAAATATGATATGGCTACTTAAAAATATACAGACTGAATTGAGTGGACAGACATTAACATAGACTGTTCTCAGGACTGACCACACACCAAAAGCGGCAGTACTAATAAACAATACAGGGTTCACAAACACAAATCAAGTACTGAACAATAGTACTTACTACAGACAAGCAAAGTTGCACTAACTAAACTCTGCAGACTATTTTTTGCCACCGACCTATGGGATGAACCCCGCACAACTGACTAGGTCATGGACTTCGTGTGAGATGTCTACATGCACCATCACCATCTTGTCAACCTTGTATAACCTAACATAGTGGTCTTTCCACTCATAAACATGATGATGAAGACAGGCCGCATCAGATTTGTTGGGAAGCTTTACAAGGACCACACCCTTCGTAATTGAAGGCACAGCCAGGAAATTGTTGTGGTCAAGTACAGCCTCGAGAACACGCCTGACAACAATACTACAGGAAAGCACTAGTTCAGGACACATGGCGACAAGGACACAGCAGCTGGATATTTCAGCAGTAGAACTCATCATCAGGTCTTCCAGTTCACATGGCATGACTTTGAGAACTTCATCTCCACCGCGGACCTGGTTCTAATTCAAACAGAAACCATATTTTATTACTACCTCCGTTCAGAAATATAAGATGATTTTCGATATTATACTCCATATATGACTACATATACACACAGAAATGAGTGAACAAAGACACTAGAACATGTCTTCAAAGGCATGAGAGCAGAGGGATTACATGCAATATCCATAACACAAGTTACTGAGGCAAATATACCCTCTTAAAAGGTAGCATTGATGTTCATAAAGTACTAGTTGAAAGTAATCTATAAGAAATCAGTGTCAACCTCTCGCATGTTTTGGTCAAAAGAGGAATTTAGAACCGTCATTTGGCACACAAAAATCACATGCAAGATCACCCAGAAAGTTGTACTACTAGTACTAGTACTGCGTGTTAGATGAAAAAACACGATCAAGATCGAGAAAAAGATCGTTAAGAAGAGATATTACCTGGACTTGCTTAATGAGGGATCCCGGAGAGGGGGGTTTGGACAGGGCGATGGCTTTGAGCTTGTCTTCGGTAGTCTCGGCGGGGTGCTTGCGCTTCTTCGTACCATGAGCCTCGACGGTTTTGGCCGGATTCATAGACATCACTTTCGCCGGTGCTCCAGCGTCCATCAAGAAACTGTCAAATAGAAATAAAAGAAAAGAAACCATAATCACAAACCCAAAAGAAGAAAACAGAGGGAGTTATAGGATTAGTCTCGGGGTTGCAAGACCGGGCATTGGCCAGAATCAACACCATTGATGCGCTCACACTAGTGCAGAACCGGGCAATAGCACCGGTTCGTAAGGCCCTTTAGTGCCGGTTCGGTAACTGGCACTAAATTGTGGGCACTAAAGGCCCCCCCTGTAGTACTGGTTCAGCACGAACGGGTGCTAAAGGGCAACCACGTGGCACGAGCCAGCTCCGTGGGCGCGTAGGACATTAGTACCGGTTGGTAACACCAACCGATACTAAATGTTTGGGTGTGTTTTGGTTTTATTTTTTTATTTTTACTTTAATTTTGTGTTTTCAATTTAATTTAGTGATTGTTTTACATTATAATGAGTTGTTAAATCATTAGGTGAATGTACCGCAGATTAGTTTGACTAGATGCGTGGATCCTAGCTAAGTCATCAAGTATATGTCATATCCATATTATATATACTTGATCACCTACTTAAGTGATCGAGGTAATATGGATATGGCATATACTTGATCACTTAGCTAGAATGTATGCAAAAGATGCACTGAGGAGAAATATTAGAAATCTTACCATCTTTCCTAAATATATGTGACCGTAGTTCAGTACGAACACTATTGGTCACACGTTTTGAGTACTAACATTTCTAAGTGCAGGAAAGAAATTTGTCTTGACAACATCAAGATCCTCAAACCATGAAACATAATGACTTTTCTCCTCGTAGTTTAGTTCAGCCCCGGGACAGTGGACGGTCCCGTCTACCAAGCGCCGGACATGTTTGCTTGATTGGAAGTAAGCTGTCAATATAAATTGAGATCTATTAATTTTTCAACTGGTTCAAATAATCTCATATCGAAGACATAAATATGGTTGAGAAACTCACATAATGGTAGATCTGGAGGCGTCTGCACATCGACCCAAATGTCTCTATTACCTTCAATATCATCTTCCGGACGAATATCAAAGGTGATAAGCATATCAGGCTCAAATGCATAAGCCTTGCATAGTGCTTGCCAAGTTTTGCATTCAAAATAAGTGTATGTGTCTGCATTGTATAATTTGACGTTGAAGGTATAACCATGCTTGGTCTTCAAGTAAACTCTTTTTACCTCCATAGTTTTGTTAGGACTGAAACCTATCTTATCCAAGACAAAAATTTATTGCATGGCAGGGGATACGCTAGTAGAATAGTGAAAAATTAAAATTAAAAGTTGAAGCAAATGAAGCATAAGTCATGCTTAATTACGAAAAAGACTTGTCGTTGTGACTTACTATATCCACTTCGAAGTTCTCATCCAGCTTGATGCTGAAGCGTCTATCATCAACTAGAAAATTTCTGCCGCACAGGCCGCGCTGGTCTTCACAGTATTCGCACATAATGAAATCGTGTTCGTCGTCAGACGACATTCCTATGTTCATAGGTGAAACATTAAACACTTATTAGTTCTATTAATTCAACTAATTCTGTTAATTCAACTAGTTTAACTAATTAATTGAACTAATTCAACTAAGCACTTACGAAAAATATACCTAATTAATTGAACTAACTCAACTAACTAGTTCAATTAATTAATTCAACTAATTCAACTAAACTAGTTCTATTAATTTTCTTACTAAAAATAAGGTAGCTAGTTCTATATAATAAAATGTTAATTAGATAATGAAATCTCATATAACTAAATTAAATATATATCTAACATATAATTTATATCTAATTCATCTAACATTTGACATTAATATCTAACATATGTTCATATATAGGTGAAACATTAAACACTTACTAGTTCTATTAAT
>NC_041384.1:572981782-572988192 GCF_002162155.2 Triticum dicoccoides | reverse complement strand
CGGTGACGGCGACGATGGGTGGCGGGGGCAACGGCGGTGATGGCGACGACGGGTGGCGGGGGCGACGGCGGTGACGGCAACGACGGGCGGCGGGGGCGGCAAGGGCGGCGCGTGATGGGCGACGGGCGCGGCGAACAAGTTGGATCGAGAAGAAGTGGTGGTCGATGAAACTGATTTTTTCGTAAGTACCATATATATAGGAGGGGTCTTTAGTACCGGTTGGAGCCACCAACCGATACTAAAGGCCAATTTTCGCCAGGCCAAGGGGCGGGAAACGGCCCCTTTAGTACCGGTTCGTGCCACAAACCGGTACTGAAGGCCCAATCATTAGTACCGGTTGGAGCCACCAACCGGTACTAATGGTTGTGCGCTACCACCGGTGGTGCACAATGTTTAGTCCCACCTCGCCGAGCGAAGGGCAGCCGCACTAGTTTATAAACCCAGCCGCGGCTGCTCCTTCAAGCTTATCTATATATCTGTCTTCTGGGCCTAACTAGGGCGCGCTGCCCTATGAGTCTGCTGGCCCTTCTGGGCCTGCATTTGCACACCCTAGGTCTGGCAGGCCCACTGGACAGCGCCCCAACAAAAATTTTATATAGGTTTTTCTTTTCTACATTATTTATTTTCTTCTATTTATTTTTGAGTAATTTTTTATATAGTTTTTTTCTTTTCTGCATTATTTATTTTCTTCTAATTATTTTTGAGTAATTTTTTATATACTTTTTTCTTTTCTGCTTTATTTATTTTTTTCTATTTATTTCTGAGTAGTTTTTTTGTGACACTCTCTACTCTGATACTCTGAAATGATAATACCATTGCAAGTTTCAACATTTTGAGAATTCATTTTGTAATGATTTTCAATCACGGTCATTTAGCTCTCTAAACAATTAGGTAAATGACCGAAAACAACAAATGATGTCAGAACATGTTGGAAATTGATGACGTCGCTTTGAATGCTGCATACTGAACACAAAAGAAGTGCGGAGTTCAAATAAGTTTAAAAAACATTGAAGTGCCCGTGTAACAGATGAGTTCTCGTCCGAAACCCTGATACTCCGAAAGAGTTTGTCCGGTTTGTACACGAAGTGCGTCCAGTTTTTGCCGTGACCCTCTCTAATCTTTCGCACATGCTATGCGGGTGAAATGATGATACCATGCCAAGTTTCAACATTTTCAGAGTTCATTTTGTAGTGATTTTCAATTTCACGGTCATTTAGCTCTCTAAATAATTAGGTAAATGACCGAAAAACA
Organism: Triticum dicoccoides; assembly: GCF_002162155.2. Taxonomy (NCBI): domain Eukaryota; kingdom Viridiplantae; phylum Streptophyta; class Magnoliopsida; order Poales; family Poaceae; genus Triticum; species Triticum dicoccoides. The sequence goes on along the minus strand of NC_041384.1, from coordinate 572,986,941 downwards.
ACAAATGATGTTAGAACATGTTGGAAATTGATGACGTCGCTTTGAATGCTGCATACTGAACACGAAAGAAGTCCAGAGTTCAAATAAGTTTAAAACACATTGAAGTGCCCGTGTAACAGATGAGTTCTCGTCCGAAACCCTGATACTCTGAAAGAGTTTGTCCAGTTTGTACACGAAGTGCGTCCAACTTTTGCCATGACCCTCTCTACTCTTTTGCACATGCTATGCGGATGAAATGATGATACCATGCCAATTTTCAACATTTTCAGAATTCATTTTGTAGTGATTTTCAATTTGATGGTCATTTAGCTCTCTAAACAATTAGGTAAATGACCGAAAAACAACAAATGATGTCAGAACATGTTGGAAATTGATGACGTCGCTTTGAATGCTGTATACTGAACACAAAAGAAGTCCGGAGTTCAAATAAGTTTAAAAAACATTGAAGTGCCCGTGTAACAGATGAGTTCTCGTCCGAAACCCTGATACTCCGAAAGAGTTTGTCCAGTTTGTACACGAAGTGCGTCCAGTTTTTGCCGTGACCCTCTCTACTTTTTCGCACATGCTATGCGGGTGAAATGATGATACCATGCCAAGTTTCAACATTTTCAGAATTCATTTTGTAGTGATTTTCAATTTCACGGTCATTTAGCTCTCTAAACAATTAGGTAAATGACCGAGAAACAACAAATGATGTTAGAACATGTTGGAAATTGATGATGTCGCTTTGAATGCTGCATACTGAACACAAAAGAAGTTCGGAGTTCAAATAAGTTACTAAAAATAAAAAAGAGGTGCAATGCTGGTTAATTTGCTTCAAGCCTTTCGGAATAGTGTAGACTGCACTGCACATAGCTCAGTGCAATCTATGCTATTCCGAAAGGCTTGAAGCTAATCAACGTGCTAGTGAGCATTGCGCCTCTTCGTCATTGTCTCTGCACTCACGGCTTATAAACCGCTCATACTGCCTCTCTCATGGCGAGGTGGGACTAAAAATCAGCTTACTAAGAAACTCTAGTACCGGTTCATGCCATGAACCGGTACTAAAGGTCTTCGTGGGGGCCCCAGCCTGACCACAGCTGCACTGGCCTCATTAGTACTGGTTCGTGGTATGAACCGGTACTAAAGGTTGCCCACGAACCGGTACTAATGATGCCCGCCCGCCTAGCCGTTGGAACTGGCACTAATGGTCACATTAGTGCCGGCTCAAATTCAAACCGGCACTAATGTGCTTCACATTTGACCCTTTTTCTACTAGTGTCACCTTTCCTTCTTTGGGAGAGAAGAACAATGGCAGAAGCAGGTCGGGGTTTTCTTGAAGAAATGAGGAAAAAGATGAGGCAGAAGCGAGGGTTGGGTAGAGACGAAGCTGAGAGAGAAGAGTGAAATGATGGTTGCTTCCTCCATCCAACTTACTGCTGGAAAGGAGGGGGTTTTCTGATTTGACGGCTCATTGGGCATTACTGCGGCGCTTCGATCGGGGTAGTCTACCGTCACTCTACTACGGAATAATTTAGTGCATGGCTGGTGGACCCCGATGCTGGCTGTCCCACACGTTGGCGAAAGTGAGTAATTTAGTGCATGGCTTGAGGAGGATCCGCACGGTAGAGCGTGTCCACTATTTTTCAGAAGAAGAAATGATTACAGCAAGCGTTTCCACTCTTACAATGGAGGAGTGCAAAACACGGCAGCCACTTGAACATACACAGTGCTCCTACTACTAGGCATGTGCAGTGGTTCATACGTCAGTACTACACAATCTTGTTGCTAGTGTAGTAAGATATGACGATAACGAATGATGTTGTGCACATGTCAACTACTCCTATATGTAACATAGTACCGCTTTTTCGACTGTCCGATTGAGAATGGACGGTGAGATCAATGTTAACAGAACTAGGTCCACAACGCACAGAGAGTACGGTGCTACAGTACTCCATGAAACATGAACCACATGAAGCACGAATAGTGTTAGGCAGGGTGTATGAAGGGTGCACGGGATGGGAGCAAAAGTTCCCTTCTCGACCCACTTTTGGGTGTTTGGTAGAGTGCATGAAGGGTGCATGAGTCCACACTAGTAGGTTGACAAAAATACACGAAGAGGAAACAACTATATTGAGATGAGAATGCAACCAAACACACCCACACGCTTTGTGCTACAGTGACTGATCTGCACCGTCTGAGTTTGATCCAACGGTCATGTTGCACCGAGACATGGACAGGCCCATGCAGAGGGTTTAGCCCGATGGCCGGCATCGTCACGCTGGCACGACGGTAGGCATCGCGCAGCCGCAACACAAGCGTGGCAACTTGGTTCACCAAGTGGCTGAGGCGATCCTAGACCTCGTCACGATCGGCCCGCTCGCGCTCCAGCCGGCTCCCCTGACGGCCTATCATATCTCCCGCTTTCTGCGGCAACGCCGCCGATGCCTCGAGCATCTTTGTGGTGGATGCCTGCCGCTTTTGAAGCTCCGTGAACTCCCGCACATAATGGAGGAGCATGGCACTCCTCTCCTCCTTGAGCTCATGGAGCTCCACGTCCTTGGCCCTGAGCTCCGCATCCTTGGCATGGAGCTCCTGTGTCAGGAGCCTCACCTCAGACTCTCTGTTCTGCCACCATGGCACCAGGTAGAAGCAATGGGGAGAGGAAGCAAAGGGGGCGAAACGGCTGAAAGGCAATGCAATCTACGGGAAGGCGGAGGGAGTAGGGAATCTTTTGGTTTTCACCACGGTAAAACACCAGTCGACGACTTCTGACATCAGGGAGCAGTGGGTACAGGCGGAGTCATCGTGACTAATTGCTGCCGCGCCTGCTCCCGTCAATCAAAAAATTAAAGATCCTGCTGCGCCTGCTCCCGTCAATCAAAAAATTAAAAATCCTGCCACACCCAAACACCAGAGCAACTCCGCGGTGGATATTTAAATTTACCTGCCGGCAAGTAGATAAAAAAGGGGAGAAAAAAAAATGTGGCGGCGGCCTAGCTAATCGGTCGAACTAGCCCAACTAGCTAGCCACCGTGCTTCACTGATGTACTCAGCGGGAAAGGTGGTGTTTCGTGATTTGACGACTCATTTACTTGCTTCGGCGCTACGGCCGAGGAGGACCCAGAAAACACGCGGTAGGGCGTCCCATGTCAGGAAGAATATATGCGTGCACCACCCGGGAGGACCCCGAAACCGTGCGGTAGGGTGTGCCACGTCTCGGCACGGAGGAAAAATGTGCGTGTAAAAATATACTGTATCAGACGTACTAGAGTACCTATGGTTCGACCTCGGGACCCAGCCAGTTGGTTGAAAACACCCCACTAGCCACACAGCTTCATCATGCAAACGTGGCACAGAGGATAGATGTGGTTAGCTCCATCTCGACCAGCCACAACGTCTCTTGTTCTAGGCGATTCTTCTATTTTCCAAGTTTTTTTTAGTTGTAATAACACCACGGCAAGCTAGCGCCGCTCTTCGTGTGTGCCCGTACAAAGGTTAGACAATGGAGCGAAGAGACATTGAGATCGTAGACCTGGGACCCACCAGTAAGTGAGATAACTGTCATGCACGTGTTGACGAGGCACTCCCTGTACTCTACTCAACGCAAGTACTGTATAAAATCAAGTTATGGGACAAAGCCAACAACCGTTCATTTTTTCCGGCTATCGACTTACGCTTTGTAGTCCAGGTTGCCAGTTTGAATCTCGTCTTTCAGATTTGTTAGTTTTAGGTCCAAATTTGATTAATGACAAGTGGGACCCCCGTGTGTTGTTCCGATATTTCAGTGTAGGATGGTTTTCTTGAACAAACACTTTGCGCGGTTAGACAAGTAACGACACGAGTTACACGTTTTCTGCAAGTTTAAGAACAAAAATGACAGAGGCATAGAATATCACATCCACCCCACAGCTTAGATACTATGGTGATACGAGTTTTTACACCGTTGGAAGTGAGATCCAATGGCTTGGGAGTAGTCTTTGTAATTATGCGCAATTTCCTAACTCTCCAAAGGTTTTTTTGCAAATAAAACATTCAGGCCTCGTGTGTGTCGCTGCATCTTCGATCCAATGGCTCCCCGGTGCTCATATTAGGTGCTCCCCGCAGCTTAATTACCCGCTACGGTGATTGAAGCAGTTGTGGGCCGAATGCTACGAAAATATAATCTAAGCCGACCGGAATAAATGCCTACACAAATTAATCCAAGGTTGGAGTGCCCCTCACAATGTAAATAGCTCCGGCTTTGCGAGGGATGGAGAGGTAGTAGCTTCAACGCGTGGAAGATACGGTGTGAGAAAGCAAGGTCGGTCGAGAGACATATAGATAGAGAGACAAAGTGAGTGTGGTCCGACATTCATTGAACAAATATATATGATCTGGAGAGATATTGTCCGATTGAGCTTTTTGGCAAGGGTGAGGGCTGTAAGATAGAGCTTGAGAGATGATCCAGTCACAGACGTGTAGATATATTTTGTGCGTGAGAGGAAGCAAGGTCAACTGATCACATAGGGTCGCCGTGCGATCGAAAGAGTGAGACGGGTTGGAGAGAGTGACCTAGATAGACGATGTGCGTGAGAGAGTATACAATGTGAATAGGTCGAATTGGGCTCAACATGGTGATATATCGTTTTTGTCCAAGAAAAAGCGAGGTCAATAGAGACATACGGAGAGAGAGAGAGAGATTGAGTGAGCGTGGCCCACCATGAGGTCAAAAGAGTGGTGGCGGCTTGGATGGACTGACCTAGATAGATAATCTGCATGAGAGAGTATAGAGTGTGTCGATCGAGGCCCGAACAGGGAGATATATCATTTGTGTGTGAAAGAAAACGAGGTTAAACAAGACTCAGATAAAGAGAGCGAGATTGAGTGAGTGTGTCCCACCGTGTGGAAGAAAGAGTGAGACCGTCTCGAGGGAGTGACCTAGATATACAACGTGCATGCGTGCGCATGCACGAGAGGTTGGGGGGCTAGATAGGCAATGCATGTATTTAGCGCGCGAGAGTGAGAGGGAGAGGGGGGAGAGAGAGAGATCTCGGCATGGGGTGCAATGGTGGGTGTGTGAGGTAAATACATTTGGTAACAGAGTGGAAAAAGGGGTTGTGTAGTTGAGAGACTAAGAGATCGAAACATGGAGAGAAAGAATGAACATGTGTTGGAAACCGACAGCTTCCTAAGGTGGT
>NC_041384.1:572893092-572981568 GCF_002162155.2 Triticum dicoccoides | reverse complement strand
GGGTTGGGCTAAAAACAACATTTGAATGTACATAGTACGAGACGTAATATCGATGTTTCAATTCGGTGTACATTGTAAGATTTGAACCGAGGACCAGGCATACGGGTAATTATTTTGAATTCGTGCCATACTAAGTTTCGAAAAGTTGACATTGACTCAGTTTGTTGTGCTATTTTGTAGGTCATATGTTTGAATCCATCCAAAAGTTTTCTCACTACCATGGTGTTCATCATATACATATGAATTTGCATTAAAAAAGTAGCGTGGATACAGTGAAATGCGAAATCCACGTTAGAATTGGAGATCGCTACATGACACACACTCTAATTCAAATAACTAACTACATGACACACACTCTAATTCAAATAACTAATTATGTGACACACACTCTAATCCACGCTAGCGTGGGTACCGTTTCGTTTTTTTCAAATAACTCCTCATTAATTAATTTATAGTACTCCCTCTGTTCACTTTTATAAGACCTTGAAGACATTTCAGACAATGTGCACAACAGTTCATTTTAAGTTGTCTGAAATGACTTACAAAACTGAACGGATGGAGTATCTCGTTTCGAATGACTAATTATTGCAAGGAAAACACGGGCATGGTAATACATACAGATTCGTTTGCAAATGAAATAAGATTCGTTTGCATTCTCAAATGTAGGCGCACCAGGCAAACCAGGGTCGTGTCGGGGTGGACGCTACTTCGGTGCCTTAAAGGCAATTGCCTTTGGGTCACTGACATGTGGGCCAGCCACCTGTTGGGCCCATATGTCGTGGACACAAAGGCAGGTGCCTTAATGCACCGAAGCATAGTCCTGTCGGGGTGGTCGCGTGTGTCGGACAGACGCGTAGCACCCAGCCACCCATCCCCCCCCCCCCAAAAGGACGACGACAATATAAGTTCGCGCTTCCATGTTTCAGATTGAAATATCTGGCGGCCCCAATTCCAGCCCTGAAAAATCTCTCTTCTCCACCGTCCCCTTCCGCGCCCATATTTCTCAAATCCCTAATTCGCCGCCAACCCTCGAATCGCCCCTCGTCTCATCTCTTTCCCCACCGTTCCCCACCTCTGTGCCAGACGACGACGACGAAGACGACGATCGCGCTTCACCACCGCACCGGAGCTACCTCATCTATGCCCTCGTCCACCGCACCGGGTGGTCCGCCGACAACGTTGGCCGTCGCAACTGACGTGCCTCACAGACACCGAGTTCCATCGCATCAGGTGCGCTTCACCGACGCCGTCTCCCAGCTCACCGGGGCTACTTCACCAAGCACATCGTCGCACCTCCGCCCCTCGAGGCCGTTGTGGCTTCACCAACGGTCTCGTCCACCGCATCGTAGTGCTCCACGGCCACTCAAGATCTGCATCCGTGCGCGGCCAGCCAACACCAGCGCATCACCCTCAACGACTCTGAAGTGACCCGCACTCTAGCTAGGCGAGCATGCCCAAACGCCGTCCCGAACTAGGTATCCACACATCACTCCCTTGTGCACTGTTCCGACGATGTTTGGATATCCTTTCACTGCTCTCTTAGCTTACACGCCTATGCAACTCTGACCTTAACTCTTATTTCTTCTGGAGATATCATCTGAAACAAGCAAATCCATATTTTAGCGAAGCATGACGGCGCTACTGGATCTGGTACACATCCTGCACACCCGTATAACCTTGTAAGTATTTGTCCTCCGGTACAATAGCAAGGTCGATTCCTCTTATTTGATCAACCATTCGCCGTGTCAAAAATGCAGAGGGGGATGCAAGGAGCACAAGGCCTGCACATCCAAGCAAGTGGTAACATGGACTTGTACATGGAACATCCCAAGCGCAAGCAGAGCTGCAGTGAGCCTGTACAACGAGCTAGCGTAAGTCCCTGCATTTCATTTAATTCGTACTGGCATTCGTGTATGATTTGTGTGCAGTGGCTGATCCATGAATTCAAGTTACCAGGGGCGAACATTTAACTTAAAAAATATGAAGGCACTTGCACTCCGGAAATCAACATAACTTGAGAAATGTGAAGCTACATGCACTTTGAAAACCAGCTAATGATCCAAAGTAGTTCAGATTATAAACACTAAATGATGCAAGCACCAAAAAACACAAAATGCTACATGGTGTACAAGGACTAAAAACATGGTCTGTACCTGCTTGAATTATTCGTTCTCTGGCTGAAAATATCAAAGTGTAATTGCACGTATACCCAGTGCGCAAACTGCATATCAATATATCTATCCTGCACAAGTATGCCAATAGTTTCAAACAACAGATTAGAAAAGTATTTATGCTATGTTGTCATGATACGGGTTCTTTCTGGTAGATGGCCTCGACGTTTCCTCAAGCTATGAAAATGCACTATAATTTGCTTGTCATCAACGCCTGCAAATCTCTGTCTCTCTCAACATAGTAGATCATCATTAGACACTAAATCCTTCAATGAGCTTGCAAAATGCTTGCATTAGATCCCTCATTAGACACTATATGTTCATCACCAGGAGCATGTAAAATGTTTGCATCAAATCCTTCATTAGCAGTCTGTTCATTAGACACTTCAGGCTCAAGAACAACATGAGCTTGTATGTTTGCACGGAAAACTTGATTAGATACATCAGATTCAGTCAGTTCAGTATTGATTGGGGGAGTTATAAAATAAGTAGAAATTGGTTTCATTTTCTCATAGATTCCCTACATACAAGCAGTTTTACAACACCGTCACGTTTAACTATTGGCCAGAAATTGAAGAGTTGAATTAGATATAATCAGGGATGTGATGTACCTACTCGTTACGCATGCTACTCTTGCAAGCTGCGTCTGTCCGTTTGCGCGAGCTCGATGCCATGCCCGTGCTGCCGCCGCTGCCTCCCACGCAGGCTACACCCAGGGTTGGATCTTCATCTTCTTGTCCTTTCGTTCGCTTGAAGCCCGGCGACCGCCCTCCAATGAGGGCGCGAGGAAGTGTTGTGTCAGTCTATCCAGCGGCGGCTAGGTTAGGAGCGTACCAGACTGGAGGCTGGAGCGAATAAATTGGTATTTTTCCTGCTGTCGATCAATATGGGAGGCGCTCGTTTGGGCCGCGAGCCTGCTATAGGGCCTGCCTTGCACTTATGTTATTGGCCCATCCAAATTGAAACATTTTTCTTCATTTTTTACATTGCCTGCTCGTGCGTTGGGACGAACAAAACTAGCATGGGCCAACCTGGACGACTCAAACTAGGTGCACACTTTCCAGCCACCTGAGGCGGCCGCCCATACCAGCCCCTATGGTGGCGTCGCCCCTTTTTGCATGTATGATTGGATAGCGAAAAATATTCCAGTGGCGCTTTTGATTTACCCACAAAATGGTTGAATTGCTTGTTTCTATGAACTGAGTTCGCCAATAATGTGAAGGATGCCAGTCTTTTCATCCTATTGTAGATTGCTTAGATCTTGATATGCCAAAAGTAATCGCATGAAATATACAGTAAAAGCCAGTGTGATGTGTTTGGCTACAACTAGTCTGACTACACGTCCTCATATAACATATCAAGGACGCACCATCTTACCAGATTAACCATTCGACTTACCCATGCAGTGTGGGAAGAAAGAAGTATTGGGACTGCGTATCCAAGCAATTGATGCCATGGACTCCTTCGTGCAACCTTGTAAGCAAAAAAGAAGTTGCAGTGTGCCTGTACAAAGAACTAGTGTAAGTTCAGTTACCTGCTTCTCGGAATTTTAGTTACCCACTTATTGCAAAAAATTTCAATTATGTTGCTTGGCTTAATTTAGTTTGCTACTGATTACATAATGGCACAACCTATTAATCATATTGTAGACTGCGCCTATCTATGTTTTTGATACTTACTGTTAAGAATTACCTATTTGCCTTAACTTAAATATCTACTTGTTTGTTTAACTGCTTTGCTGCTGCAACAACGGGTTACAATGATGTTAATAACTACTTTTCAGCATTCAATTGAAACACTTTAATTCCTTGTTTGTTTAACTGGTTTGCTGTTATAACTCCCAGTTGAGATGTTTTGCTAACTTCAACTTTTCTGAATCCAATCGGAACTTTAATGGAAAAACAGGTTAGCCTAAGATCAAAGAGCGAGGTCCCCATGGACGTTGCATCATCCCACAGCAGTGGCACCGGCCCAATCGTGCATTATGAATTGCCAACTGCTGATGCTCTAGAGGCTAAACTAGTGGTAGAAAGAGATTCTGCTTCTGCACTTAGAGATGAAGTTGACATGTTGAGGAAGCAAACAACACAATCACAAGCAGTACTCAAGACAACCATTAAATATCTGGTGGATTTCAAAACGAAGCAAGCTAAGACTGACCAGATTGTTAAGGTCCTGAAGGAAAAAAAGGAAATTAAATTCCTGCTTGGTAAATCATAGGTGAAATGTTCTTTCCATAGATGAATAACCTTTATGTTGTCTGTTCATGTAATCAATCAAACCATTTGTTTTAGAGATCATGTAATAATTGTTTTTTGTTTTTTTTTGTTTGTAATTTTATTTGAGCACAAGTCTGTATTAATTGATAAGACTCGGAGACATTTCATTTGGATTGCTGTGCCAGACCTACAAATATGCCAATCGGGCTGAATGTGCATTCAGCAATAGTAGTATAGATGGACCATAAGTGGCACGCATCGGAAAGGGCCAAGGTGCTGGCTAAAAAAGGATGTTGTTGTAGCCAAAAAAAGTACAGCGGCCTGGCTTACGTATGTTAGTTGATATTATTGATCCATATACTCTATAAGTGTTTATATGTCTGTTAGTTCCGTACATTCTTGGTTGATTGACTCGGTATTTGAATCTTGATACATCACTTGTGTACATATCTAAATGGGAGTACACATTATGTTGCGTGTGACATTTGAGTTGGACATGAAGTGTTCCAAATATTCGAATTCACCTTAAACTGGATTCTAGTTTCTGAATTTGAGTATCGGCATTTGTAAACCATATTCATATATGACAGTGGAATACATCTTTGTCGTCCTTTTGAAGATATATAAAAACACATAGAATGATTTATAAAGATTCATATAGGAATACAAAATGGATTCGATTTTAGTTGCCAGGGTAAACATGGATGCTTATTGTCGCAAAATTCGAAAGAAATAGCAAAATGTCCACTCCCACATCGGCTGCCCGAAGCCAAGTGTTTGGGAGATGCAAATTACTGTCTACCCATTACACGGACAATCCATCGGCCCGATTTCCACTGCTCTAAATAGGGGTAGGTTAGTAACTTCAATTAGACGTGACACGACCGCCTCTGAGCCCATTCTGACACGGCGGGCGTCAAACATGGGCGGCAAAACTCATTTGATTCAAGCTTGTCCGAAAGACCTATGTTTTTCCCTCGATTCCCCATTCATACACGGTGGGCGGCAAAACACCCTCTCCTCGTCCAAAATAGATGTAGGCTAATATTTTAAATAGGGGAAGATGTGTAACTTCCATCATACGTGACACAACCGCCGTACCTGTCAGCCCCGTTCATACACCATGGGCGCCAACCGTGGGCGGCAAAACACCCTCTCCTCGCCCAAAATTGTTACCGGCAAATATTTGGGAGATGCGAGATTACTGTCCTACCCCCAACCGACGAGACGTCCAAACTTGAAACGGGGGATAAGTTCGTAACTTTCCCATATTTCAGACAGGCGCGTCCCAAAAACATGGTTCCCCGTACCTCTCCCTCCATTTTCCCATTCATACATCGTCCGCGCTAGAACACCCCATTCCCACACCAGCCTCCGTCCGCCACCCCATCCATCGCTGCCGTCCTCCACCACATCCATCGCCATCATCCTCCACCATGCCGGAGCGCCTACCAAGACCGCGTCGTCCACTGCTAGAGATGGACGTTTCTCATCCATGGCGATGGACCAATAGCCTTGCATCGCGTCCTCTCGCTTCATCGGCGCTGTTGTCCTCTTTGTCGGGGCCGCTCACACGACCTTCTCTTCCACCGCAACGGGACTTATCCCCCGATGCACCCGTCTACCGTCGTAGATCTGCTTGAACGCCACCGACAGCCATCCTACTCCCGATGCCTACACGGCGCCGCAAGAGAGGTGGTACTTCATATCTCCTCAACTTTTTGATCTCAACCAGAAAATAGATCTTAAGTTGGTTACTCTACTTTCTTTTCAGCTCTTAGAATTTAGTTCTTAGTTCGAAGCAAACAATGGATGCTAAATATCATTTCTCCGGTTTGCAGCTTCAAATCTGCCATGGCACAGCCATAATACGGTTTAATTGATCATGCTTAGGGTTTAATTGATCATGTTGGTTTCGTGGTGGTTTCTTTAATAGAAATCAGAGGGGAAACCCTCTTTTGCTAAAAATATATGCTTAGAGTTTCCCCCTTTTATGATCAGTATACAATCAGAATACATGCTTCGTGTCATAATAACACTGCTCCACCCATCAAGCTAAACAAGCTTAGTTGTTCAAATACGAATCTGATATTATTAAAACAGAGTTGTTTAATTGGTCAGCTAAATGTTCCTAAATTAGTTTCGAAAATGCATCTTCGCTGCTCGGGTGTGTATCTCTGTGTGTGGTTTGGTCAGCACGGTTGGGGAGGTGAACTTTGCATATGCAGGGGTTTATAGGGAGACACTCTCCGAGTTGAAACCGCAATTACTTTTTATGTTTTCATGAATCTCAGATACTGAACAGCATCATAATGATTATGAGCTTGCGTGCATGAAAAGAATAAAGTAGAACAATTCCATGGCTGTCAAACTTGGCATTAAGGGACTGAAATCAAGTCTGGATGCAATGCAACACAAACACTCTCCACCTACATATTCATGCTTAGAATATGATCCTAACAGTGATTCTAAGCTAGAGGGAGAACTAAGTCAATGTAGCTCCCTAGTGGAGGAGTCAGAGGAAGATGCCCTATCTTATTCACCCATCAAGGTACTTGCTCTAACTTTCCAAGGTTACATTGCTCGCACATATCTTGCAACTGATGCTTTGCATTGCTTCTACTTTGTTGAATTGCCATTAGCTTAGTTTACACATCGTGTATGTGAATACGCCCTGCCTATCCATTTTCAGTACATATTCCATTTGTCATCATACCATATTTTATCCATTCAAATGTTGTTCTTGTGTATCAGACGTTCAAAAGGAAGAGGGCGATTGCTGATCGTGCAGGAGCACAAGCAAAGTATTTGGAAAAGGCAGTGGCACCTGATAAATCAAATAGCCCATTAGGTGTAGTTGCAATATCACCTGACCCACAAAATACCCCAACTCTAGCAGACTCTAGCCCTACTACACTGGTCATTTCTGATGCCCCAACTCAGGAGACCCCAACTGCAGCAAACAGTATGATTATGCCAGTTGACATAGCACCAGCTGTACGACGCAAAACCCCCATTCCAGCAAAGAGTACACCAAATCCAGTTGCCAAATCCCTTTTCGAACTAGAGAGAGCCCCAATTGCAGCAAATAGGACCCCTGTTCCATTTCTTCCCAGTTTAGAAGACGAAGCTTATGTTGTTGTCAGGAACTTTGTGCGCATCTTTCCTTCATGGAAAGATTATACCGCAGACACAGAACAATTTCCAGTCTTCCTCCGCAGCTTATGCGTAAGTAATGTACTAATGTTATTCATGGTCATTACTGCATATGTTTCTGCTGACAGAAGACACGAGATTTCATTCTTTTAAATAGGCGAGGCGCAAACTAGATTGTGATGATGAGCAAGGGTTGGTTGCGGTTTTCAAGCACTCGTTAATGAAGTATCATTCCTAACTGAGGCAAGCACACTTCGATGGCAACCCTCTAAACGAAATTTCTGTAAAGTCTCCGGTGCTACATTTATCCGACGGTGACTGGAATAATCTTGTTACACATTGGTCTCGGCTGCAGCGTAAGGTACTGTCTATGATATCACATCACAATTTGAACTACATTTCTGCATTTGCCTTAATGTCTCACTTGTATGAAAACTGTTAGCAGAAGAACATTCGTTCTCAAGGGACCACAGAATCTCGCAACTATACTACACACTGCATTGCTCTTATGAGTACCTCTTGCCCTGTATGACCGTACTTACTTTCATAGTTGTTTGATTATGTAGCATCACTGCACATGTTAGCCTCGTAATCTTCCATTTGGTGGACATTATAAGATCCGTATGGACTCTTACATAAATTTAGAATCAACCCAATGCTTTTTAAGAGGTTTAGCTCTGCAGTCCTCTTGTAAGGACTGAACGTGGTCTATCACTGTACTTACATTAACAGCTACTCCCTCCGTCCCATAATAAAAGAACGTTTTGTACAGCACACCAGTATTCAAAACACTCTTGTATTATGGGAAGAGGGATTGGTTCATTTTGTAGCATTCTACATCTTGTCTCCCTCGCCCACCATTTACTAAAAAAATCAGATCTATATTTAATCTTACCAACAAGTAGAATACACACACAATGCTAGTGCAGAAGTGTAGCCATTGCTCTTGTTAGTACATTTTGTCATGTAACGCTTGTACTTCCAGGGATTGGTAGTTGATTATGTAGCATCAATCTGCATCTTATCTTCATTATCCTCTATCCCGTCCAGTATTATCATATCTATAATTACTCTCTACAAAATGTAGAGTACAGGCAATGCTTATGAAGAAGATTTTGTGCTGAAATTCTTGAGTTATCCTTCCCTTGCCATGGAGAAGGGCATTATAAAGCCGGTTTTAACTGTTAATGTAAGTAAGTCCTTCTAAAGCCTTTATCCTCAACTGCTGTTTAATTTGCTCATACTCCCTATCGTTTACTGCTGTTTAGTTTGCTGTTTCTACCAAAATGCATGTTCGTAAGAACCGTAAGTTCTAAGTTTTACTTGTAAAACCAAATTCCTTATTCATACCATGCACATTACTTAATACTCCCTATATGTATGCTTGTTTTTGTGGATCTATAATCCAGTGTGTGGTGAAGCAGCCCACGTTTGCACCTTGTCATCTCCTGTTTTATCTTACTGATGTGGCTGGTGATATGAACAACATGCCATGCACATTATCCAAAATAGATACAATGATTTTCTTTTCCCTTCATCTATGCTTGTTATGTTGACATGGTAATCCAGTAGTGTGGTGAAGCTCCCCGCATTATGAACAATGCCAAATTATGCTATTGATATTTTGAACATACTCTTTATTTTCTAATTTGAAATTGGATAGAGTTGACAGAACAGTTATCATCTTTGTTTATACACGTGCAAAAACTGTCATCTCTCTGCTTTGTTTCAGGGTGATATGCCTGATGGCATGCACAAGTCCGCTGAAAGTTGTGAGACAAACCCAACATATATTGCAGCAAAGAAGGCAAAACATCTTGAAGATAGCGAGACAACCCCAAAGTCTTGTCTTGATGCAGTGTTCAAGTTACTTGAGACTAACAGTCAGACAAGCTCACAGAATTCGTTGTCTGAATCAGTTCGACTTCTTCAGTCCCAAGTTCTAGCAGAAAGGCATTCTGCAACTCAACTTCGACTTGAAGTCCTATCTCTAAGAAAGATTGTGGATAACACCAATGAGAACCTCATCGCTAAACAACTACACCTAGAAGCTATGACTGACATGCTAGGCCGGTCTCACAGCCTTGCTCAGCAGCTTGCGCAACAGTTCCCCCGCAAGGCTAACCTTTCTTGAACTGTCTTGGAAGTGGTCTCGGTTCAGTATTATTTTGTTACGCTGCAATGGTGCCTAGTTTTTGTAATCTTCTTCTTCGTTGCACTTTATGATCACTGGTGGCAAACTTTGATGCCCAGTGGATGTAATATACCTTAAATCCTTTATTGTGTAGTGTAGGTTTATTCTTAGTTACTATCCCGTAATTTCTTTATTATATAGAGTAGGTTTGGTCTTAATTCCTACTAGTTACGCAGTAGCCCAAAATGAACCCCGACCCATGATTGTGCGAATCAAATCACGGGCTTTTAACAGGCCAAAATTGTCTGGGTCCTTGTTTGGCCAAATAAGATATCGGCTGCGAGCAGGCCGGATGCAAACCGGGCCGTAGTTAGGCCCAACTATATGACGGGCTTTTAACAGGCCGAAATTAATATATGGCCGAAATGTTAAACGGGCCCTTAACAGGCCAAAACTAATATCAGGCCAAATTACTAAGTGGGCCTTTAGCAAGAGCATAGTGTCCAGTTGACGGGTCGAATCTGATATGGGCCATAATTGAGCCCAAAGCCTCTTAAAGAGCCGAACCTGATCTGGGCCATAATTTGACCCAGAACATGGTAGGCTTTTAACGGGCCGGATCTCATATGGGCCACTATTAGGCCCGGAGTGTGGCAGGCCATTAATGGACCGGATCAAATATGGGCCGACATTTGGCCCAAAACATGGCAGCCAGTTAAATGGGCCGGCCTACTAGGGTCCTCAAAATCTTGTGGGCCTACAGCTGGGCCGGCCCATTAATGTCGGTGAAATCTTGTGGGCCTTTAGTTGGGCCGGCCCATTATGACCCGCAAGAATCTTATGGGCCTTTACCTGGGCCAGCCCATTATGGCACAAAAAATCTTGTGGGCCTTTACCTGGGCCGGCCCATTGTGGCCCGTGAAATCTTGTGGGCCTTTAGCTGGGCCAGCCCATTATGGTCCGCAAAGTTTCGTGGGCCTTTAGCTGGGCCAGCCCATTATGGTTCGCAAAATCTTGTGGGCCTCTAGTTGGGCCAGCCCATTTAAACTTGTTGGCTCGTGCCACGTGTCGACGTATCATATGCGCCTTCTGTCCAGTGAGTGGATGACATATGTCCCGACGATGAGCCGACACGTGTTTCCTCTAGCCAATGATGATTTTACACGTGGAAAATCCCCATTGGTCGGGGCTGTTAATGGGTTATCGGATCCAAAACCTGACCCGATAGCTTAACGGCGTTCCCTTACGGTGGATGCCACGTGTCTGTCACCCTTGACGAAAGCACTTCTGTGACGCGCGATTTATCGTCATGGAAGTGGACACTTCCGTGATGATAATTTTGGTAATGTCATGGAACACTTCTACGACAGCACAGGTATGACTATCTTGATTCTGTCATAAATTTGTCATGGATGTACATGCATGACAAAAAAAGCGACCTACTGTGACAAACACGTATCATCACGGAAGTGTATTTTTTTGTAGTGTAGGTTAGTCCCAAAAATAATATAAAAGTGTATAATAAAGTCCAATAATGTCCAAAATACTAGATAATATAGCATGGAGCAATCAAAAATTATAGATACGTTGGAGACGTATCAAGCATCCCCAAGCTTAATTCCTGCTCGTCCTCGAGTAGGTAAATGATAAAAACAATTTTTTTTGATGTGGAATGCTACTTGGCATATTTTCAATGTAATTCTTTTTAATTGTGGTATGAATATTCAGATCTGAAAGATTCAAGATAAAAGTTTAATATTGACATAGAAATAATAATACTTCAAGCATACTAACTAAGCAATTATTTCTTTTCAAAATAACATGCATGCTCCTAGGGGGATAGATTGGTAGGAAAAGACCATCGCTCGTCCCCGACCTCCACTCATAAGGAAGACAATTTATAAATAAATCATGCTCTGACTTCATCACATAATGGTTCACCATACGTGCATGCTATGGGAATCACAAACTTCAACACAAGTATTTCTCAAATTCACAACTACTCAACTAGCATGACTCTAATATCACCATCTCTACATCTCAAAACAATTATCAAGTATCAAACTTCTCATAGTATTCAACAAACTCATAAGAGAATTTTATTATTAATCTTGTATACCTAGCATATTAGGATTATTTAAGAAAATTACCATGCTATTTAAGACTCTCAAAATAATATAAGTGAAGCATGAGAGATCAATAGTTTCTATAAAACAAATCCACCGACGCGCTCTAAAAGATATAAGTGAAGCACTAGAGCAAAACTATATAACTCAAAAGATATAAGTGAAGCACATAGAGTATTCTAATAATTTCCGAATCATGTGTGTCTCTCTCAAAAGGTGTGTACAGCAAGGATTATTGTGGTAAACTAAAAAAGTAAAGACTCAAATCATACAAGACGCTCCAAGCAAAACACATATCATGTGGTGAATAAAAATATAGCTCCAAGTAAAGTTACCGATAGAAGTAGACGAAAGAGGGGATGCCTTCCGGGTCATCCCCAAGCTTTGGCTTTTAGGTGTCCTTAGATTATCTTGGGGGTGCCATGGGCATCCCCAAGCTTAGGCTCTTGCCACTCCTCATTCCATAATCCATCAAATCTTTACCCAAAACTTGAAAACTTCACAACACAAAACTTAAAGTAGAAAATCTCGTGAGATCCGTTAGCGAAAGAAAACAAAAGACCACTTCAAGTACTGTAATGAACTCATTATTTATTTATATTGGTGTTATACCTACTGTATTCCAACTTGTCTATGGTTTATAAACTATTTTACTAGCCATAGATTCATCAAAATAAGCAAACAACACACGAAAAACAGAATCTGTCCAAAACAGAACAGTCTGTAGTAATCTGTAGCTAGCGCAAGATCTGGAACCCCACAAATTCTAAAATAAATTTCCGGAAGTGAGGAATTTATCTATTAATCATCTGCAAAAATAATTAACTAAATATCACTTTCCAAATAAAAATGACAGCAGTTCTCGTGAGCGCTAAAGTTTCTGTTTTTTACAGCAAGTTCAACCAGACTTTCCCCAAGTCTTCCCAATGGTTCTACTTGGCACAAATACTAATTAAACACAAAAAACACAACCAAAAAAGAGGCTAGATAAATTATTTATTACTAAACAGGAGCAAAAAGCAAGGAATAAAAATAAAATTGGGTTGCCTCCCAACAAACGCTATCGTTTAACGCCCCTAGCTAGGCCTAACAAGGAAGAATAGATGTAGGTATTGCCATCTTTGGTAGGCAATCCATAAGTGGCTCTCATAATAGATTCATAAGGAAATTTAATTTTCTTTCTAGGAAAGTGTTCCATGCCTTCCTTAATGGAAATTGGAATCTAATATTTCCTTCCTTCATATCAATAATTGCACCAATCGTTCTAAGGAAAGGTCTACCAAGAATAATAGGATATGAAGGATTGTAATCTATGTCAAGAACAATAAAATCTACAGGCACATAATTCCTATTTGCAACAATAAGAACATCATTAATTCTTCCCATAGGTTTCTTAATAGTGGAATCCGCAAGGTGCAAGTTTAGAGAGCAATCATCAAAATCACGGAAACCTAACAAATCACACAAAGTCTTTGGAATTGTGGAAACACTAGCACCCAAATCACATAAAGTATAGCATTCATGATCTTTTATTTTAATTTTAATAGTTGGTTCCCACTCATCATAAAGTTTTCTAGGGATAGAAACTTCCAATTCAAGTTTTTCTTCATAAGATTGCATCAAGGCATCAACGATATGTTTAGTAAATGCTTTATTTTGACTATAAGCGTGAGGAGAATTTAGCACGGATTGCAACAAGAAAATACAATCAATCAAAGAGCAATTTTCATAGTTAAATTTCTTGAAATCCATAATAGTGGGTTTAGCAACATCTAGGGTTTTAATTTCTTCAATCCCACTTATATCAAATTTAGCATCAAGATCAACAAATTCCGAATTCTTGGAACGCCTTCTAGGTAAAGGTGGATCATATTCAGTCCCATCATTATCAAGATTCATATTCAAAACAAAGATTTAATAGGGGACACATCAATCTTTAGATCTTCATCTTTATTTTCATAGGAACTAGAAGAACACGCTCTTATAAAGGCATCTTTCTTAGCACGCATCCTAGCGGTTCTTTCTTTGCACTCATCAATGGAAATTCTCATGGATTTGAGAGACTAATTGATATCATGCTTAGGTCGAATAGATCTAAGTTTCAAAGAATCAACATCAAGAGAAATTCTATCAACGTTCCTAGCCAAATCATCAATCTTAAGCAATTTTTCTTCAATCATAGCATTAAAATTCTTTTGCGAAGTAATAAATTCTTTAATATTAGATTCAAAATCAGAGGGAATCTTATTATAATTTCCATAAGAATTGTTGTAGGAATTACCATAATTATTAGAGGGATTACTAGGATAAGGCCTAGGATTGAAATTTCCTCTATACGCGTTGTTACCAAAATTGTTCCTACCAACAAAATTCACATCCATAGATTCATTATTATTCTCAATCAAAGTATACAAGGGCATATTATTAGGATCAGAAGAAACACTCTTCTTAGAAAATAATTTCATAAGTTCATCCATCTTTCCACTCAAAACATTAATTTCTTCTATCCCATGCACTTTTTTATTAGTAGATCTTTCAGTATGCCATTGAGAATAATTAACCATAATATTATCTAGGATTTTAGTAGATTATCCTAAAGTTATTTCCATAAAAGTGCCTCCCGCGGCCGAATCTAAAAGATTTCTAGAAGCAAAATTCAATCCGGCATAAAAATTCTAAACAATCATCCATAAATTTAAACCATGAGTAGGGCAATTACGTATCATTAATTTCATTCTCTCCCAAGCTTGTGCAACATGTTCATGATCAAGTTTCTTAAAATTCATAATATCGTTTCTAAGAGAGATGATCTTAGCAGCAGGAAAATACTTAGAGATAAAAGCATCTTTGCACTGGTTCCATGAATCAATACTATTTTTAGGCAAAGACGAAAACCAAGCTTTAGCACGATCTCTAAGCAAAAAAGGAAATAGCTTGAATTTAACAATATCATTATCCACATCTTTCTTCTTTTGCATGTCACACAAATCAACGAAGCTATTTAGATGGGTAGCGGCATCTTCACTAGGAAGGCCGGAAAACGGATCTTTCATGACAAGATTCAGCAAAGCAGTATTAATTTCACAAGATTCAGCATCAGTAAGAGGAGCAATCGGAGTGCTAATAAAATCATTGTTGTTGGTATTGGTGAAGTCACACAATTTATTATTATCTTGAGCCATCGTGACGAGCAAGCAAACTAACACACAAGCAAACAAAAAGCAAACGGGCAACAAGAGGCAAATAGGGAAAGAGATGGAGGATAGAGAGAGAGAGAGGGCGAGTAAAACGGCAAGGGTGAAGTGGGGGAGAGGAAAACAAGATGCAAATGACAAATAATGTAATGTGGGAGATAAGGGTATGTGATGGGTACTTGGTATGTTGACTTTTGCGTAGACCTCCCCGGCAGCGGCGCCAGAAATCCTTCTAGCTACCTCTTGAGCACTGCGTTGGTTTTCCCCGAAGAGGAAGGGATGATGCAGCAAAGTAGCGTAAGTATTTCCCTCAGTTTTTGAGAACCAAGGTGTCAATCTAGTAGGAGGCTACGCGCGAGTCCCTTGTACCTGCACAAAACAAATAAATCCTCGCAACCAACGCAAATAGGGGTTGTCAATCCCTATAAGGCCACTTACGAGAGTGAGATCTGATAGATATGATAAGATAATATTTTTGGTATTTTTATGATAAAGATGCAAAGTAAAATAAAGGCAAAGTAAATAGCAAAGGAAATAACTAAGTAGTAGGAGATCAGTATGATAAAGATAGACCCAGGGGCCATAGGTTTCACTAGTGGCTTCTCTCGAGAGCATAAGTATTCTACGGTGGGTGAACAAATTATTGTTGACCAATTGACAGAATTGAGCATAGTTATGAGAATATCTAGGTATGATCATGTATATAGGCATCACGTCCAAGACAAGTAGACCGACTCCTGCCTGCATCTACTACTCTTACTCCACTCATCGACCGCTATCCAGCATGCATCTAGAGTATTAAGTTAAAAATAGAGTAACGCCTTAAGAAAATGACATGATGTAGAGGGATAGACTCATGCAATATGAAGAAAACCCCATCTTGTTATCCTCGATGGCAGCAATACAATATGTGCCTTGCTGCCCCTACTGTCACTGGGAAAGGACACCGCAAGATTGAACCCAAAGCTAAGCACTTCTCCCATCGCAAGAAAGATCAATCTAGTAGGCCAAACCAAACTGATAATTCGAAGAGACTTGCAAAGATAACCAATCATACATAAAAGAATTCAGAGAAGATTCAAATATTATTCATAGATAGACTTGATCATAAAGCCACAATTCATCGGTCTCAACAAACACACCGCAAAAATAAGATTACATCGAATAGATCTCCACAAGAGAGGGGGAGAACATTGTATTGAGATCCAAAAAGAGAGAAGAAGCCATCTAGCTACTAACTATGGACCCGTAGGTCTGAGGTGAACTACTCACACTTCATCGGAGGGGCTATGGTGTTGATGTAGAAGCCCTCCGTGATCGATGCCCTCTCCGGCGGAGCTCCGGAACAGGCCCCAAGATGGGATCTCGTGGATACAGAAAGTTACGGCGGTGGAATTAGGGTTTTGGCTCCATATCTGATCGTTTGGGGGTACATAGGTATATATAGGAGGAAGGAGTACGTCAGTGGAGCAACAGGGGGCCCATGAGGGTGGAGGGCATGCCAGGAGGGTAGGCGCACCCCCTACCTCGTGGCTTCCTTTTTCTTTTCTTGAAGTAGGGTCTAAGTTTCCCGGATCATAATCTTCCTAAAAATCACGTTCCCGAAGGTTTCATTCCGTTTGGACTCCGTTTGGTATTCATTTTCTTCGAAACCCTAAAACAGGCAAAAAACAACAATTCTGGGCTGGGCCTCCGGTTAATAGGTTAGTCCCAAAAATAATATAAAAGTGGATAATAAAGCCCAATAATGTCCAAAACAGTAGATAATATAGCATGGAGCAATCAAAAATTATAGATACGTTGGAGACATATCAAAAGTGTTCGAACTTTTTATTTTTGAATATTTGTGGGCGAATAAAGCCCCTGGCAATTAATGCCAATGTGTATATGTCGATCAGTCGTGAAGATGGAATACAGATTATGGAATAGGCCAATACCGAATAAGGTAGGACAAAACTGTTTCCGCTATATTCTGATTGATACGTCAAACGTGCTCTTACAGAGAATGCCATAGTTATGAAGGCTATTTAATATGCCAAGAATTTGAGAACAAGGGAAAGCTCTATACAGGTGCTAAAAAAGGAAAAGGTGGTCTTGAAGATCCTTTGGACACTCTGCCGCACGTCTGCGCCGCTTTTCACCTTGGTGTTGGATCCTTTGAGAGGATCAATAGATCGAGGATACATAAGGGGCATGAAAAGGGCCCTTGGTACCATTGAAAAGTGATTTGGGTTCTAAAGAACCTGAAAAATAAAAGGAAAAAGGAAGAAGATGAAGGTCCGAAAAGTGTCGAGCTGTATTGTGGACTTTGTTTTCAGTGTACCTCCGTCCTTGCCCATGGTACTTTTAGTGCGTAATTATGTACGCGTGGTACGCATGCCGCGATTAGGTTGGGGTTTTGACTGAGGCCGAATTTCTAATCTAGCTCTGGATAGTCGGACTATCATTCTACAGGGTGGACCAGACTCTTCTGATAGTGTCTGGTGGCTTGACTGCCGATGTAGTATTCGGCCTGATAAGGCCACCCTGTACTTCAGCTGCGAGGGCCATGGTATGATCCTCAGTATGGAGGCAGCGCTCCATGATTCCACTGACTGTTATAACGCCTCGTGGTCCAGGCATCTTGAGCTTTAGATAGGCATAGTGCGGGACTACATTGAAGCGGGCAAAAGCGGTTCGTCTAAGCAGTGCGTGGTAACCACCGCGGAAGGGGATGATGTCGAAGATTAAATCTTTGCTTCAGAAATTATCCAGTGATCCTAAGACGCAGACCTCTACACCATGTATTACTCTTTTAATGGTGGTTTTGGTGGGCTTGATCCTTGAGGGATCAGTACCCATTTTACGGACATTTCCTTGATAAAGTAGGTTAAGACTGATGTCACCGTCCATGAGGACTCGTGTGAGATGGAATCCGCCGATGATAGGGTCGAGGACCAATGCTGCCGAACCTTCATGAAGGATACTGGTCGGATGGTCTGTCCGGTGAAAAGTGATCGGGCAGGCCGACCATGGGTTGAAATTTGGGGCGACTGGCTCTATGGCGTAAACGTCCCTTAGTGCGCGCTTGTGCTCCCGCTTGGGGATATGAGTGACATAGATCATATTCACTGTTTTTATCCCGCAGGGGAATTTCTTTTGCCCCCCTGTGTTTGTTGGGTGAGGCCCATCATCATCCTCGCTAGGCGGCCCTTTCCCCTTATGTTGGGTGTTTATCTTACCGGCCTATTTGAAGACCCAATAATTTTTGTTGCTATGATTGGTAGGCTTCTCCGGGGTGCCGTGGATCTGGCAAGGCTAGTCTAGTATTCTATCCAAACTGGATGGACCATCTTTGTTTCCTTTGAATGGCTTCTTCTGCTGACCGGGTTTAGAGCCACTAAATCCGGCGTTGACCAGCGTGTCTCGGTATCTGCATTGTTGCTTCGATGCTTGTGTTTGTTGCGCCGTGGCCTGCCATTACCATCTCTGGCTTCGGAGGTGCCAGGGTCGCTGGTGTTGTTGCTTCTACGAGCTAGCCAACTATCTTCTCCCGCGCAAAAGAGGGTCATAAGGGTGGAGAGAGCTGCCATGGACTTCGGTTTTTCTTGGCCGAGGTGTCGGACAAGCCACTCGTCACGGATGATGTGTTTAAAGGGCGCGAGGGCTTCGTCATCCGGACAATCGACAATTTGGTTCTTTTTAATAAAGAACCTGATCCAGAGTTTCTGGGCTGATTCTCCGGGTTGCTGGACTACGTGACTGAGGTCATCGGCGTCCGGAGGCCAGACATAGGTAACTTGGAAATTGTCTCTAAAGGCATCCTCCAGATCTTCCCAGCTACCAATTGAGTTCTCTGGGAGGTTGTTTAGGCAGTGTCCTTCTGGTCCTTTCAGTTTCAAGGGAAGGTATTTGATGGCATGGAGATTGTCACTGTGGGCCATGTGGATATGGAGAAGGAAATCTTCAATCCATACCACGCGATCTGTCGTGCTGTCGGATGACTCAATGTTTATGGGTTAAAACCCTTCTGGGAACTGGTGCTGCATTGCCTCGTCGGAAAAGCATAAGGGGTGTGCAGCGCCTCTGTATTGGGCAACGTCGCGACAGACTTCGGATGACATTTGTATGTGGTTTTTAGCCCTGGTGAGGTTATGCCTGTCAGGCCAAGCTTGACGGTCATCTACTCACGTTGGGGCGCGCCCCCTTGATCCATAGATTGACCTTGTTTGGCCTGCTCTATAACACAGGTCTTGTCGTAGGTCATAGGTGTATCCCGGAGCCGCTGTCTCTCTGCCCTTATGGCGAGGTGGTGCAGGTTGGTGTTCGGCGTAGGTGGTCGCTTTATCTCGCCCACGCGGTGGCCAGTCTGGTTCATCAATGCGGTCATGTTTCGACGGTATTGTCTCGAAGGCCTCGTCGTCGAATTCTACCAGTAGTCGATGCTTCGGATAGCTCTTTGTTTGGCGTTGTAGGCCATATCCTTCAGCATCTAGGACATGTGTCCATCTGTCAATGAGTGTATCTTGTTCGGCATGGAGCAATTGCTGCTGCTTTTTTAGGCTTCTTGCAGTGGCGATTAGTTGGCGCTTGAAGCGCTCCTGCTCGAGGGGTTCCTCTGGCATGATGAAATCTTCGTTGCCGAGGCTGACATCGTATTTGGAGA
The DNA here is from genome assembly GCF_002162155.2 of Triticum dicoccoides. NCBI lineage: Eukaryota > Viridiplantae > Streptophyta > Magnoliopsida > Poales > Poaceae > Triticum > Triticum dicoccoides. The sequence goes on along the minus strand of NC_041384.1, from coordinate 572,961,923 downwards.
GCATTAGATAGTTGCTATCCTCCGAGTCCTCGTTCCCGACCGGATTGTCAGGGTTAACTTGCCACTCCTCCACATCGTCATGTTAGGATGTGGGCTGGACGGGGTCTTCGGCACCCTCCGGAGTGTTATCATCTCCGGTGCCGGTATTACTGTCTTTGCCACGACGCAATTTATAGCGGCGCCGCTGGTGTCGACGCTTCGGTGGAGCCTCAGCAGGTTTGTCCTCAACCGGATTCTTCCTACCTTCTCCATCATCCTCTTTGGGTGTATCCACCATATACACGTCGTATGTGGAGGTGGCCGTCCAATGTCCGGTAAACGGCGGGTCTTGGCCTTGTTCGTCTCTGGCATCGTCGTCCATGCTGTCGATGTGTTCAGAGGGTAATCCAGCATGTCAGTTAAGTCCTCGACAGTGGCTATGAAGTTGGTGGCGGGTGGGACGTAAAATTCCCTGCTCCCAGCCCCTGATCCGGGCTGGGCATAATTCAGAGGTGATTTCTTAGTAATGGCAAGGGATCGCATTAAGTCTAGAGCCTCGTTTAAGGGCGATGATTGGACGAGGAAACGAGAGTCCGCGAGGCCGGTCGGGGCGAAGGCCTCCTGGCCATGCTTGCTTAGCGCGGACTTCGAAAGTTCGGATCTGGAGTCCATGGGCGAGTCCGGCCTTTCAGTGATAGGAGGAACCCGGTCTGATTCCGAGTTCGCCGTGGACACAATCGCCTCTGGATCTTCGATAGTGCGGTTTGCAGCGGAGAGTCCGGTGGGCTCCAAACTCCCATCTTCGGACCTGCCGGTTTGCTCCAGATCTAAGGCCATAGCGGTAGTCAGGGCCGCGAACACTTCGAAGATCAAGTCTCATCGGATATCGGTGACATAATTTAGGTTCCCAAAACTGATCTGATGACCAGGGGCGTAGCTATCAATGTTGGTGTCAAAACCGGCCGGCCTATGTGATTTGTCTTAGCCTGTATGGACTAACCCCTCCGGTTTATATAGACAACAGAGGGGTCTAGGGTTGTACAGAGTCGGTTTACAGAGAAAGGAAGTAATACATCTGAATGCTAGGCTTGCCATCCATGCAAAGGAGAGTGCCATCCGGACACAGGGAAAGGTCTTCTACCTTGTATCTTCACGGCCCACCAGTTCGGCCCATATCTAATTGTCTGGACACCCGAGGACCCCTTAGTCCAGGACTCCCTCAGCGTCACCGCTGCCTGGGCACGCCACTGTTCCTATCTTCCCAGTCCGTTCAGGGCTCAGGCATGCAGCAGCCACTAAGCCAACCCGATTTATCCTGATATACGTCCTCAACACTCAACAGCCACTCCTCATCACCCATTTTCTAATTGATTCATTACTCATTAGGCAGGACTATCATTAGGGTTTGTTGTGTACTGAGTGCTACCTACACTTAATGGTTTAGATGTATTTCAGTAATCTTTAGTACCTGTAAAGTCCATAGGGTTTCAAAATTCCAGCCCTAGGGACAGACACTAGTCATTTTGGATTGTTGGTCATAGTGACATTGACCCAGATTTGTTGACAATTTTACTTGTCTTTCTTACTGATTCGATATGATATCCAATTATTCACGCCGATTAGTTGCAAACAATAAGTGCTAGACCAACTTGATTTGGATTTTGGACGGTCTCTTACTGCAGTTACAATTCTTCATACTTGTCCTAGTAAGCTCACTAGTAATGTTTGATTCACTACCTCTATGCTTGCCTTGTCATATTTATTGTCAATATTCTTTTAGGGTGGAGCACCCTATTTCAAAATACTGGAAGCGTAAACATGAGTGAATAGTATTTCTATGTGTGATCCCTTCCATCAGTGTGGGCAACAAACATTGCATTGTATAGAGAAAGTGTCATATCCATCTTTTACATAGACTACGATCTTTTACATGGAATACAATCTGCCTACTTGCTTTGTGTCGCACCACCAGCACTCCACCCTTGAAGCTAAACATTATGCCACTCATAATTCCTTAGTTTATTTGTTCAAATGCGAATTTGAAAGGATTCTAATGTTCCTACTTCAGTTTTGAATTGTGTGTCTGCCTATTATAGAGACATAAGAGGTTTGTATTTCTGGTCAGCACGGTTGGGGGTGAACGTTGTATACATAGAGGTATGTAAGGAGACACTCTTCGTGTTGAATCCGCAATGCATTCCGTAGATAATCTGACTAATTTTTATGTTTTCATGAATCTCGGGTAGTGAACAGCATCATAATGATTATGTGCTTGTGCGCACTAAAAAGAATAAAGAAAAACAATCCCATGGCTGTCAAACTTGGCATTAAGGGACTGAAATCAAGTCTGGATGCAATGCAATGCAAACGCTCTCCACCTACACATTCATGCTCAGGATATTATCCTAACAATGATTCTGAGCTAGAGGGAGACCTAAGTCAATGTAGCTCCCTAGTGGAGGAGTCAGAGGCAGATGCCCTATCTTATTCACCCATTAAGGTGCTTGCTCTAACTTTCCAAGGTTATATTGGTCGCACATATCTTGCAACTGATGCTTTGCGTTGCTTTTACTTTGTTACACTTCCATTAGCTTAGTTTACACATCGTGTGTGTGAATACGCCTTGCCTATCCATTTTCAGTACATATTCCATCTGTCATCACACCATATTTATCCATTCAAATGTTGTCCTTGTGTATTAGACGTTCAAAAGGAAGAGGGCTATTGTTGATCGCGGAGGAGAACAAACAAAGTATTTGGAAAAGATAGTGACACCTGATAAATCAAATAGCCCATCAGGTGTAGTTGCAATATCACTAGACCTAGAAAACACGACCACAACTCTAGCAGACTCTAGCCCTACTACATTGGCCATCTCTGATGCCCCAACTCAGCAGACCCCAACTGCAGCAAACAATATGATGATGCCGGTTGACATAGCACCAGCTCTACGATGCAAAACCCCCATTCTATCAAAGAGTACACCAAATCTAGTTGCCAAATCCCTTTTCGAACAAGAGAGAGCCCCAATTGCAGCAAATAGGACTCCTATTCCACTTCTTCCGAGTTTATAAGATGATTTTTGTCAGGAACTTTGTGCGCATCTTTCCTTCATGGAAAGATTATACCATAGACAAAGCACAATTTCCAATCTTCCTCCGCAACTTATGCGTAAGTAATGTACTAATGTTATTCATAGTAATTATTCCATATGTTTCTGCTGACAGAAGACAAAAGATTTCATAATAGGCGAGGACCAAACTGGATAGTAAAGACGAGCAAGGGTTGGTTGCACTTTTCAAGCACTCATTGATGAAGTATTGTTCCTACCTGAGGCAAGCACACTTCAATGGCAAGCCTATAAACGAAAAAAATTGAAGTCTCCGGTGCTACATTTATTAGATAGTTACTGGAATAATCTTGTTACATGTTGGTCTCGTCTGCAGCATAAGTTACTGTCTATGATATCACATCACAATTTGAACTACATTTCTGCATGTGCCTTAATGCCTCACTTGTATGAAAACTGTTTGCAGAAGAATATTCATTCTCAAGGGACCACGGAATCTCGCAACTATACTTCACGCTACATTAATTGCTCTTGTGAGTACCTCTTGCCCTGTACAACCATAGTTACTTTCATAGCTGGTTGATTATGTAGCATCACTGCACGTGTTAGCCTTGTTATCCTGCATTTGGTGGACATTATAAGATTTGTAGTGACTCTTACATAAATTTAGAATCAACCCAATGCTTTTGAATAGGTTTAGCTCTGCAGTCCTCTTGTAAGGACTGAACATCATTTATCACTGTACTTACATTAACAGCTACTCCCTCGGTCTCATAATATAAGAGCGTTTTGTATAGTACACCAGTGTTCAAAACACTTATGTTATTGGAAGAGGGATCGGTTCATTGTGTAGCATTCTTCATCTTATCTCCCTCGCCCACCTCTTACTAAAAAATATCAGATCTATATTTAATCTTACCAAAAAGTTGAATACACAAACAATGTAGTGCAGAAGTGTAGCCCATTGCTCTTGTCAGTACATTTTGTCCTGTAACGCTTGTACTTCTAGGGATTGGTAGTTGATTATGTAGCAACAATCTGCATCTTATCTTCATTATCCTCTATCCCTTCCAGTATTATCATATCTATAATTACTCTATACAAAATGTAGAGTACAGGCAATGCTTATGAAGAAGATTTCGTGCTGAAATTCTTGAGTTATCCTTCCCTTGACATGGAGAAGGGCATTATAAAGCCGGTATTAACTATTAATGTAAGTCAATCCTTCTAAAGTCTTTATCCTCAACCGTTGTTTAATTTTCTCATACTCCCTATTGTCAACTGCTGTTTAGTTTGTTGTTTCTATCAAAATGCGTCGCAACAACTATAAGTTCCAAGTTTTACTTGTAAAACCAAATTCCTTATTTATACCATGCACATTACTCAATACTCCCTATATGTATGCTTGTTTTTGTGGATATATAATCCAGTGTGTAGTGAAGCAGCCCACGTTTGCACCTTGTCATCTCCTATTTTATCTTATGGATGTGGTTCATGATATGAACAACATGCCATGCACATTAACCAAAATATATACAATGATTGTCTTTGCCCTTCATCTATGCTTGTTTTGTTGACTTGGTAATCCAGTATTGTGGTGAAGCTCCCCGCATTATGAACAATGCCAAATTTTGCTATTGATATTTTGAACTTGCTCTTTATTTCTAATTTGAAATTGGATGGAATTGACAACACAGTTACCATCTTTGTTTATACACGTGCAAAACCTGTCATCTCTCTGTTTGTTTCAGGGTGATATGCCTGATGGCATGCACAAGTCTGCTGAAGGCTATGAGACAAACCCAACATATATTGCAGCAAAGAAGGCAAAACATCTTGAAGATGGTGACACAAACCCAAAGTCTTGTCTTGATGTAGTGTTCAAGTTACTTGAGACTAGCAGTCAGACAAGCTCATCGAATTTGCTCTCTGAATCAGTTTGACTTGTTTAGTCCCAAGTTCTAGCAGAAACGCATTCTGCAACTCAACTTCGACTTGAATTCCTATCTCGAAGAAAGATTGCAAAGAACACCAATGAGAACCACATTGCTAAACAGCTATAGCTAGAAGCTATGACCGACGTGCTAGGCCGGTCTCACAGCCTTGCTCAGCAGTTTGCGCCGTAGTTCCCATGCAAGGCTAACCTTTCTTGAACTGTCTTGGAAGTGGTATTGGTTCTGTATTATTTTGTTACGCTGCAATGGCGCCCCGTTTTTGTAATCTGCTTCTTCGTTGTGCTTTATGATCACTGGTGGCGAACTTTGATGCCCAGTGGATGTAATATACCATAAATCCTTTATTGTATAGTGTAGGTTGCCGTAATTCATTTATTGTATAGAGTAGGTTTGTTCTTAATTCCTACTAGTTACCATATATGCCATCATTCGCTATCTGAAAAAGGCAAAAATTTGATGTATTCGACCGAGCCGAAACATTTGCCTCTAATGGCCTTACATTTTAGCGGGCCACAATTGGACCGGCTGACGGTGTCCTGGACTAGGGGGTACTCACCACGTCATCTCCCGACCAGGTGGATCAGGCCGAAGACCCCATGGCAGTTCACTTATGGGCCACTTCAGGCAGCCCATGCCGCATACAAGGAGGATTCCACAAGACTTGGCGCCCAAGACAAGGACTCCTCTAAACCCTAGGCCTCTGGTGTGTTATAAAAACCGAGGCCAGGCTAGTCAATAGAACATCTCATATTCATTACTACAATCTCGTGGTAGATACATGTACTATGTACTATCCTCATATCAATACAATCGAAAGCTGGACGTAGGGTATTATCTCTTCAAGAGAGCCCGAACCTGGGTAAAATCATGTGTCCATGTTACCATCGCTCCAAGACGCCTAGCTTAGGACCACTACTACAAGATGTGCCGGATATAGAACCGACATTGGTGGTTTCATTGAGAGCCTGCTGACAGTCACCACGGTGCAATGTGAATTCAGATAGTCTTCGGTGCGATCTACGCATCAGAGCCGAGCTTTATGGTCGATGTCGGCATCTTTGTCGCCGGCTCGACTGGTCACCTCGGCTGGTTCGATGACCGCTCTATGTCAGATCATCAATATCAAATGGATACCTTCATCATCATTAGCTCAAATCTCAACCGAGACCATGGAAAAGTCGTCCATGGAGCCTGGGGGCTCATCATCAACATTGCCCTTGTGCGATCGCACAGTTTTTTCTATACAACCGACTTGTTTTTGCTGCCACCATCTCCTTGGGAGTCGATTTGACGAACTCTTTGGTGGAATTGTGCGAATTGAGTATACAATGACCCTATAAAATTACGTCGCCTTCCGGAAGAGGGATCTCCGGCGATCTATGATATACCAGAGGCCTGTCGAGTCTGGACAGGAATCTGGACGAGCTTAGGGCGTGGTCTCCAGAGCCTAGCTCAGAGGTTATTTGGAAGATCCAATCGGTCATCAGCTATGTAATTTCCATATCTACCACCTCTCAAATTTTCATCTCGATCCGACCGTTCAAACTCCGGGAACCTTCCGATTAGTGCATCACTTTTCGGATTTGTTTTCTGCGTGAATACGAATCTGACCTGAGTTCATCCTTTTTCATGAACGGGATATTGGACAACCTTTTTGGAAGAATCTCTTTCTAGGGTATTGTGTTTTGTTTTCGAACACATGCTCACAAATTTTGCTCCTTTTCGGAGGTAATCTTCACTGTCGTGCCGGTGTCAAACCAGCCCTTACTCCACGTCCACCGACCTACGCTAGAAAGATCGTCGTTTCATCGAGCCGAGCCTAACCTTATCGGATCATTAGCTCGGCAAGCTGAACGAGAGTTCGGCATCGCGAAGGCTAAATCATCACCAACACCACCGCCCCACGGATTGCACGGGTCAGGCGCGCTGACATCGCCGCGCGGTCTCTTCATCAGTCCGGCATTGACCGCATCACAAGTTATAACCTTCGTCGGCATGGCCGAGGCGTAGCTTCTTCAAACACATGTTTGCCACGCCGAACCGCTTCGACACCTCGGCTGGCACGACGGTTGCAACGTCACCTTATTGACCTGCTCCATCACCTCGGCTGGACCGGGAGCTTCGCCATCTCTTCATCAACCTACTCCGGAGACTTCGGCATCACCAGCCGACCAGCTTCGTCACGTTAGCTGGACCGGGGGCTTGGCTTCGTCGCGTCCCGGCCGAGCATGCGCACACAATATCAAGCTAGTGCTGGCACGAGTACTATTACTAGATGCAAATCCATGAATGCCAGCGTGTGTCTCTTTGGATTGTTACAACAAATAAACCAGGTGCTATTATTCCAATAATTTTTTGCTTACATTGGCTTATTTTTCCCGGGGAATATTACTCTGGTTTGTTCCATCCTCTGTACACAGGACTGTCAAATGCTGGCCACATTAACGGTGGTTGGGTGATGGTTCGGTCATTTTCCTGTCCGCAATTCAGCGAACGCCACATCGGGAACTAGGACCGCCCTGCGAATTTAGGCTTTGCCACGCCTACACCCCGCATCGACATTGGCTTCGACGTCCGGCCACATCTATTTAAAAAATAATTTGCGTAAAGTGATTATGCGAGGATTTTTGATATATTTATATCATTATTTTTTTCGACTGCACTATTTTACATGTGTAGGTAATCAACTTCAACTCCATCACGTGGTCACATCGGCAAGCCGACGTCGTCGTTCCAATCGGCATAAATCGGCTCGTGCGGTCACCTTGTTGATCGAATTGCCATACCGACATGGTCGGTTGCCTCGGGGATTTCGGCATCCCTGAGAGCGCTCTACCTCATCGAGTGCTTGGCACATGGACCATATTTTTTTATTACTCACTTTGCATAAATTATTAATTATGCAGCGGATTTTTTTAATTTATTATTATTACTATTATCTTCGGCTTGCACTATTTTCTGTGCATAGGTAAATGATCCGGGTTGGGCAGCGCTGTCACCTCGGCGTACCGACGTACCACGCCACCTCGGCTAAACCGGTGGCTTCGTCATCACTTCATTAAAACCACGCCAGGGACTTCGGCGTCATACTGCCGGCCTGCTCCGTCCCCTCGGTCGGACTGGGGGTTCCACCTTGCCACATTGGTCGTGCTATGTCACCACTTCGGAATGCCGAGATCTTTGCTCCGCCACCTCGAGACCGGCTTGGGGGATGGGACCTCATCCCATCGTAAGCTCGGGCTGCGCATCCACACCGAGCTCATTAACCAGCTAAGTCACTTCCATGCTCAGTTTTTTTTAATCTCGTTCGGTTTGACCAAACTTTATATTTATGTTAAACAAAAAACTTAGTTTGCTAAAAACGTTATTTCTTAAAAACACTTTCTTTAACCAAGTTAACTGGGGGCTCTTAAATTTGTATGAGCCATTCTATAATAATTGTTTTCTCCCTAGTCGTTACAAAGTCTTTTTCTACCGCTCCTTTCTCGACTCAAGTGTGTGGTCAATAGCCGGATGGCCTGTTTTTTCTCTAATGTTGCTTGAGTTTAGTTCGCTAAACTTGCCTAACGAGCAGTACTCCGCCTTCGGGATAGGAGGTTGCAGCCGTAGGCTAACCCGCTTGAAGTCTTGAGATCGGATGTGTCATATTAATGCACGACAGAAGCATAAAATAAGACCAATTTTTGGATTGGCACCAAATGACTTCATTTAATTCGGGCATAAAGTTTTTACTAAATTTTTTGGTTTTCCAAGCCTACCGCACTTCTAAACTATTTGTGTGTTTCCACCAAAAGTCTCGCAGTGCAACGCCGCACACCTTTAGAGATTCCGCAAAAACATTCTCAGATCTTGCTATATATGCGTTGGTTTCGAATTGTGTCTTCTGTCAATAGTTGGGTTTCCCGGCTCCTGTTCTTGCCTCCTACGTTTCGCTTTGTTCGGCTAGGTGTGCAAAGGGAGATCGACCGCAATTGTGCTTCCTGCTCGAATGGTTAAGCACCTCAGTGGAGAAAGCCAAAAACTGACTGTCACAATGGGCGTAAACTGGTTAGCGATCTGATGACGGTGTCAAACTATAGATCGATACCGATTACCCCGTGTTAAATGATGGACCTTTCATAACATTGGTTGAAGTGTTAATGGCTAGACTTCGGTCGGTGCCGAACACTAACCGGGGGCTCGTAGCTAGCTTCCCAGTTTAAAGCTCCTATGACTAAGTGAAAGTTATAAAGCCCGCATATCTGGTTGCCTTGTTTCCGCTAACACAACCGCCTCCGGGCACCGAGACGTCGGCTAAGGGTTGTCTCGTTGCTATGGAAACACCCTATGTAGTATCTACAAAGGGGTAGAAGCCGATGATGGGCACTTTCAACTGATAAACAGTCGCAACAGAGTCAAAATAAACATATATCATCAGTGTTTGTATTCATTATACAAGCGTTGCCTTCCATAATTATTGGTATAAAGCCATAAATATGCATCAATTTGACTTAAGATTTTGGCCAAGCTGGGTTGCCTGGCTCCTGTGCTTACCCCTATGTTCCCGATTGTTCAGCTAGGCGGTAAAGGGAGCACCTCTGTGATTGTTACTACCGGTTCATCCGCATTAGTACCTCAGACTGGGTGAAGTCAAAAGCTAGCAATCTTAAAGGATATAATTGGTCAGCAATGACGAAAGTGAAAATTTAGGTTCACTAAAGACCATATAGTTCAGGAACTTTGCCCAAACTAAATCCCCAATATTTTTCTCCTGCATTCATCAGAGGTGAGGTTTCATGATCATGGTCGGCATGACAACCCAAAGAAAGGAACCGATAGCGGGACTATTTTCTTTGGAGGATGTTTTTTACATTACATAGTAATATAACATTCTCTCCACATACCTTTGTTTATAAAACCGTATGGATGGATTACCTTGTTTGTCATAAATCTTTGCCCTCATAAAGGCTTTATAAAATGCGACAAAAACTTCCTGGCTACTGGCCGAGGAGGTTGAAGCTGATGGTCGGTCAACAAAGTTTTGTAGAATGCGGATCCGAGCATAAATAATGTAGAGTACGTGGATACGTAGAGTCATTACACATAATTTGTGATTTAATCCGGATATCGATCCTTAATTCTTCCACCCGTGCCCACATTAAGGCTCGGGGGCTACTGAGCTTCGGGCTTATCATTTACTAATATTAAAGGGGCCATTGATCCCCTAATCTGGTGTTGCCACCCGACCAGTGTCTCGGTGGCTACTGCATTTCCTATTCAATATAGAAAATTTAAAGTGCCCAGTGTTCGGCTTGACCAAACTATGGGCAAACGTGTGTTCGGACAACAATAGGTACCATCTGGGACTTATCCCGCATCATGCTAATATATTACAACGACTTCTCAAAACCCTCTCTCAAGGGCCCGTTTGCCGGTCACTATTTCCTCTAATATATTACAGCATGTTTCTATTCCTAAGTATGCTACCGAGCTAGGAATTGATCCTCAGGCCGATTTCACGAATCGACCTGAGTCTCAGGGGCTACCAGGGTCAGCAGTTTGATTTTATCCTTCAGGTGCATCCCGGATATTTGGCCAACATGCACCTTGAGGGCTACTGGCCATACATATTGGCAGAGAATACATTGCACAAATTGGAATTAAATTCATATAAATCATCCCATGGCCGAGGTGGCGCACCACCTCTGATACAGTCCGGCGTTGGAGCCCGGATACAGTCCGACGTTGGTGCTCGACTGCAATAGATACCTCAGAAGCAGTCCGGCATAAAGCTCAATTGCAAGTGGCTGGCTCCATAGAGGGCATCCCCGACATTAAGCTCGGTTCTACCCTTTTAAGTTTTTCCAGACAGAGGTAATCTATGACACTTCGGATACAGTCCAGCATTGGAGCTCAGATACATTCCGGCGTTGGAGCTTTGAAGCGGTCCTCATTGGTACTCGGCTGCAAAAGATATCTCGGATGCAATCTGGCATTGGAGCTCGGATGCAATAGGACACCGCCGCACGGAAACAACTTCAAACCCGAGGTGTGGCGTAAAAAATAACAAGGCATTGCTAAAGGCCAAAACCTTAAAGGGGCTCCTCGGATACCCGACGTGTAGGCTCTTGGGATTCACTTTGGCGATCCTCAAGATCGAAGATGAGAAGATTTGTTGAACCAGTTTTCAAGACCGATGACCGAAGATGAAGAACAGTTCAGAAGAATCAAGGAGCGTCCCCGACTTGAAGACCGATTCAGGGGGCTACTGACGGTGTCCTGGACTAGGGGGTACTCACCACGTCGTCTCCTGACCAGCTGGATCAAGCCGAGGACCCCCATGGCGGTTCACTTATGGGCCACTTCGGGCAGCCCATGCCGCATACAAGGTGAATTCCACAAGACTTGGCGCCCAAACAAGGACTCCTCTAAACCCTAGGCCTCTGGTGTGTTATATAAACGGAGGCCAGGCTTGTCAATAGAACATCTCATATTTATTACAACAATCTCGTGGTAGATATGTGTACTATGTACTATCCTCATATCAATACAATCGAAAGCAGGACATAGGGTATTATCTCTTCAAGAGAGCCCGAACCTGGGTAAAGTCATGTGTCCATGTTACCATTGCTCCAAGACGCCTAGCTTAGGACCCCTACTGCGAGATGTGCCAGTTATAGAACCGACACCGACCTGCAACGTTCTTTGGCCTAAAAGGCCATTGGGGCCTTCACACTTTGTGCCAGGCCCACAACTTACATGGGCCTATATTCGGCCCAAATTTAGTTGGGCCTTTAGTGGACCCAGCGCTTAGTTTGGCCCATGTAGCTTTGGGCCATTAACAGGCTCAATATTCTGCTGGCTATTACGGCCCGGAAGAAACCATGGGCCTTTAGCGGGCCGAAATGCATGTTGGGCCTCAATTTTCACTAGTCGCCGAAACCATGGGCCTTTAGCAGGCTGAAATGTAGACCAGACCATTATTGGTCCGGTTATATGATGGGCCATTACCAGGCCGAAACATATCTCGGGCCTTAGTTGGCCCACTGATACCATGGGCCTTTAAGAGGCCAAAAGCTTAGTAGAGGCATCAATGGGCTGAATTATACGACAGGCCTTTAACAGGCCCAAAGTCACGTTGGGCTGAACTGTTGCCACCTTATCATGGGCCGTTAGAGGGACGGATGCCGTGTCGGACCATATATGGCTAATGGGCGACACGGGCCATTCCCAGGCCGAAAGACACACAGGGCTGAAGTGAGCCCATGTCTACATCGGGCCTCTAGCAGGCAGAAATGTCACTGGGCCGTAATTGGGCCCAAATATTTGGTGAACAATTATTGGACTAGATCTGGCTTCGGCCGTAAATGGATCATGTTTGAACAGGTAATTAGTGGGCTAGCCCACTAGTACCTGAGTAAATACTACGCGCCTTTGACTCAGCCAGCCTTTTTAACCTATGTGGGCCTCTGTTGGGGCCTGCCATGTGTCGGCGTATCATAGGCACGTCTCCTCCATTAGACGGACGACATCTGGCCCACCGAGGAGCCAACACGTGTTTCCTCCAGCTAATGATGATTTTACACGTGGAAAATCCCCATTGGTCCGGACTGTTAACGGGTTATCGGATCCAAACCAGAACCCAATATCTTAACGGCGACTCATTACGGTGGATGTCACGTGTCGATTACCCTTGACAAAAGCACTTCCATGATGCGCCATTTATCGTGATGGAAGTGGACACTTCCGTGATGATAAAATTTTGGTATTGTCATGGAACACTTCTATGATAGCATAGGTATGACTATCTTGATTCTATCATAAAATCGTCATGGATGTACATGCATGAGAAAAAACGTGACCTGTTGAGGGAGTCCTGGATTAGGGGGTCTCTGGACAGCCGGACTATATCCTTTGGCCGGACTGTTGGACTATGAAGATACGAGATTGAAGACTTCGTCCCGTGTCCGGATGGGATTCTACTTGGCGTGGAAGGCAAGCTAGGCAATATGGATATGGATATCTCCTCCTTTGTAATTGACCTTGTGTAACCCTAGCCCCCTCCGGTGTCTATATAAACCGGAGGGTTTTAGTCCGTAGGACAACAGACAATCATACCATAGGCTAGCTTCTAGGGTTTAGCCTCTCCGATCTCGTGGTGGATCAACTCTTTTACTACTCATATTATCAAGAATAAATCAAGCAGGACGTAGGATTTTACCTCCATCAAGAGGGCCCGAACCTGGGTAAAACATCGTGTCCCCTGCCTCCTGTTACCATCCGCCTTAGACGCACAGTTCGGGACCCCCTACCCGAGATCCGCCGGTTTTGACACCAACATTGGTGCTTTCATTGAGAGTTCCTCTCTGTCATCGTCATTAGGCTGGATGGCTCCTTCGATCATCGATAGCGATGCAGTTCAGGGTGAGACTTTTCTCCCTGGACAGATCTTTATGTTCGGCGGCTTCGCACTGCGGGCCAACTCGCTTGGCCATCTGGAGCAGATCGAGAGTTACGCCCCTGGCCACCAGGTCAGGTTTGGAAGCCTAAACTACACGGCCGATATCCGCGGAGACTTGATCTTCGACGGATTAGAGCCCCTACCTAGTGCGCCACATGGTCACGATGCGCATGATTTAGCTCTGCCATCGGACAGTGTTCAGGAGATCGCGCCGGCAACTGCTCCGACCTTCAATTCGGAGCCAGTTGCGCCATCCATGGATAGGTGGATAGACCCCGCCACGGAGGTCGCACTCTCATCGATGATCGAGCCGAGTATCGACCTTACCCTTCACGGGAGCCGTGACGCCGAACTACCGGATTCTTCCCCGGCCATGGACTCCGAACCGCCTGCGCCCGTGCCTATCGAATTCGACTGGGCGCCGATCATGGAGTTTACCTCCACGGATATCTTTCAGCACTCGCCCTTTGGTGACATACTGAACTTGTTAAGGTCTCTCTCCTTGTCAGGAGAGTCCTGGCCGAACTATGTTCGGCAAGATTGGGATGCGGATGACGAAGAAATTCGCCGCCCACCCACCACCCACTTAGTAGCCACTGTCAACGATTTGATCGACATGCTCGACTTCGACTCCGAAGACATCGACGGCATGGACGATGATGCAGGAGGCGAACAAGAACCACTGCCCACAGGGCACTGGACAGCCACCTCGTCATATGACATATATATGGTGGACACACCCAAAGAAGGCAATGGTGACGGGACAACGGAGGATGACCCCTCCAAGAAGCAACCCAAGCACCGACGTCGGCGGCGCCGCTCTAAGTCTCGCCAAAGCAAAAGCGGTGACACCGGCACAGGAGATAATAGCACTCCGGACAGTGCCGAAGACGACAACAATCCCCTCCAGCAAGATTTAGGGCAGGAGGACGGAGAAGCCATCCCTCCCGAGAGAGAGGCAGATGGAGAGGCGGAAGATGATAATTACATGCCTCCCTCCAAAGACGAGGCAAGCCTCGACGATGACGAATTCATCGTGCTTGAGGATCCCATCGAACAAGAGCGCTTCAAGCGCCGACTTATAGCCACGGCAAATAGCCTTAAGAAAAAGCAACAGCAGCTTCAAGCTGATCAAGATTTGCTAGCCGACAGATGGACTGAAGTTCTTGCGGCTGAGGAATATAAACTCGAACGCGCCTCCAAGAGTTACCCAAAGTGCAGGTTGCTACCCTGACTGGAGGAGGAAGCACCAAAACCTACATCCCCAGCGTATGACACGGCTGATCGGCCACCTCGTGGCCGCGACAGAGAGGCATTTCAGCCAAAAGATCAGCCCACACCCCGACGCCACTCAAATAAAAATGTCAAGACATGGGGCAATACGCCAGACCTGCGAGACGTATTGGAGGACAAAGCAAAACACCCAAGATCGATCTATAGATCACGAGGGCGCGCCACTATGCGAGACGATAACCGTCACACCGGATATAGTAAAAGTAAGTCCGGCCGGGCCGAACACAGCGGACAAGACTCATTTGAGCTGCGTCGCGATATAGCCCAGTAAAGAGGCGCCGCACACCCCCTATGCTTCACAGACGAAGTAATGGATCATCAAATCCCAGAGGGTTTCAAACCCATAAATATAGAATCATACGACGGCACAACAGATCCTGCGGTATGGATCGAGGACTTCCTCCTGCACATCCACATGGCCCGCGGTGACGATCTACACGCCATCAAATACCTCCCACTTAAACTCAAAGGACCAGCTCGGCATTGGCTCAACAGCCTGCCAGCAGAATCCATTGGCTGTTGGGAAGATCTGGAAGCCGCATTCCTTAACAACTTCTAGGGCACTTATGTGCGACCACTAGATGCCGATGACTTGAGCCACATAATTCAGCAGCCAGAGGAATCAGCTAGGAAATTCTGGACACGGTTCCTAACAAAGAAAAATCAAATTGTCGACTGTTCGGATGCAGAGGCCCTAGCAGTTTTTAAGCACAACATTCGCGACGAGTGGCTCGCCCGGCACCTTGGCCAGGAAAATCCGAAATCTATGGCAGCCCTCACGACACTCATGACCCGCTTTTCCGCGGGAGAAGACAGTTGGCTGGCTCACAGCAGTAACATATCAAAGAACCATGGTACTTCGGATACCAAGGATGGCAATGGCAGGTCATGTCGCAACAAACATAAGCGTCGCATTAACGGCGACAATACCGAGGATATGGCAGTCAATGCCGGATTCAAAGGCTCTAAACCCGGTCAGCGGAAAAAGCCATTCAAGAGAAGCACTCCGGGCCCGTCCAGTTTGGACCGTATACTCGACCACTCGTGTCAAATACACGGCACCTCCGACAAGTCAGTCAACCACGCCAACAGGGATTGTTGGGTGTTCAAGCAGGCCGGCAAGTTAAATGCCGAAAACAAAGATAATGGGTCACATAGCGATGACGAGGAGGACCCCGGCAGCCGAACACCGAAGGACAGAAGAGGTTCCCCCCACAAGTACGAACAGTGAACATGATATACACAACCCACATCCCCAAGGGGGAGCGGAAGCGTGCGCTAAGGGACGTATATGAGTTGAAGCCAATCGCCCCAAAGTTCAACCCATGGTCCTCTTGTCCGATCACCTTTGATTGCAGGGACCACCCCACTAGTATCCGTCATGGCGGATTCGCCGCACTGGTCCTAGACCCAATCATCGACGGATTTCACCTCACTCGAGTCCTTATGGACGGCGGCAGCAGCCTGAACCTGCTTTATCAGGACACAGTGCGCAAAATGGGTATAGACCCCTCAAGGATCAAGCCCACAAAAACGACCTTCAAAGGCGTCATACCCGGTGTAGAGGCCTATTGCACAGGCTCAGTCACACGGGAAGTGGTCTTCGGATCCCTGGATAACTTCCGAAGCGAGGAGTTAATCTTCCATATAGTCCCATTCTGCAGCGGCTATCATGCACTGCTCGGGGGAACCGCATTTGCGAGATTCAATGAGGTACCGCATTATGCATACCTCAAGCTCAAGATGCCAGGACCTCGGGGGGTCATCACAGTCAATGGAAACACAGAGCGCTCTCTCTGCATGGAGGAGCACACTGCGGCCCTCGCAGCAGAAGCGCAAAGCAGCCTCTTAAGGCAATCCACCAGTTCGGCGATTCAAGACCCGGACACCTTCAAGCGCGCTCGAAGTAATCGGCAACAAGACCGCCTGGCATGTTCCGAGCTCGCATAGCAATGCGGCCCCCACCCCAGTACCATCCAAACAGCGAAATTCGTGCCACGCGTACATAATTACAGATTAAAAATACCATGGGCACAAGTGGGGAGGGGGCACGACTACGGCACGCCCCAAGATGTGGCTCAACCGCACTAGGGGCTTCCCGCTTTGTTATTTTCCTCTCTTTCAGGACTTTAATCTCTGGAAACCCTGTCCGGCAGTACGGTTGCCGGACACACGATGCAACAACCAAGGAGGCAGAAAGCTACGTCGCACCACGAAACTCCCAGGTGGTCTCTGACAACGAGTGAAATACCTGCTTTAAATACCATTCCTCAGCTTGCCCTTGGAGGGGACATGTCAAATAGTCCTACTTTTTGCTTATCGCACTACTTGTATCATTCTGCGTTAACGCACCTTTTTGAATAAACACTGCATGGCACTAGACTATTATCGCATTCTTTATTTTTTTCATATATATATATATATATATATATATATATATATATATATATATATATATATTCATTCATGACATCCAGCACCCGTACACTCTGGTACGGCCAATGCGCTAGGGGCTTAAGCATACCCCATAATACGGCGTGAGAAGTCCGAACACTTTCGACAGTGCGGCACCCCGAACTCATAGCATTATATGCATCAGCTCTGAATCATGTCTTGGGTCAATAGTTGGGTATGCTGAAAGTGCAACTATCCCTGGGTGGTTTTGGTAATTCATAACAACATATAGCTCATTGAGCTAATGCTATTCAAGATGATTATTTCAGGAAAGCTCAATGATTGGCATGGCATGGATGTGAAAATGGAACCCTCAAAATGTTAAGGACAAAGGATTGGCTCAAGCTCAAAAGCTCAAGACTCTTCATTTTATATTTTAGTGATCCAAGATCGCATTGAGTCTTTAGGAAAAGCCAATACTATCAAGGAGGGATGAGGTGTTGCTTAATGAGCCTCTTGCTTCATGTGCCCAGTGATATGCTCCAAAACCCTCAACTACTTTCCCATATCCACTTATGACCTAAACCCTAAGCCAAACTCGGTCCTACCGATTCTTTCTATCCGGTGCCACCGAGATTCACTTGTCATAAGCCACTGCCAAACCCTAGCAAATCGGTTCTACCGATAGGGATCTCGGTCTCACCGAGATGGGATTGCAAACTCTCTGTTCCCCTTTTGTAACTTTTCGGTCTCACCGAAAGAGCGAATCGGTCCCACCGAGATTGCAATGTAAATTCAGTGTTTCCTTTTTGTAACTTTTCGGTCTCACCGAAAGAGCAAATCGGTCCCACCGAGTTTGCTTGACCAACTCTCTGGTTAGCTAATTACCAAAATCGGTCTCACCGAGTTTGTGTAATCGGTCTCACCGAGATTACGTTATGCCCAAACCCTAACCATATCGGTCCTATCGAGTTGCATGTCAGTCCCACCGAAAATCTCTAACGGTCACTAGGTTTACCTTTTCGGTCCGACCGAGTTTGTTGATTCGGTCCCACCAAGATTGGAAAACTATGTGTAACGGTTGGATTTTGTGTGGAGGCTATATATACCCCTCCACCTCCTCTTCATTCGTGGAGAGAGCCATCAGAACACATACACAATTCCAACTCATATGTTCTCAGAGAGAACCACCTACTCATGTGTTGAGACCAAGATATTCCATTCCTACCATATGAATCTTGATCTCTAGCCTTCCCAAGTTGCTTTCCACTCAAATCTTCTTTCCACAAAATCCAAATCCTATGAGAGAGAGTTGAGTGTTGGGGAGACTATCATTTGAAGCACAAGAGCAAGGAGTTCATTACCTACACACCATTTGTTACTTCTTGGAGAGTGGTGTCTCCTAGATTGGCTAGGTGTCACTTGGGAGCCTCCGACAAGATTGTGGAGTTGAACCAAGGAGTTTGTAAGGGCAAGGAGATCGCCTACTTCTTGAAGATCTACCGCTAGTGAGGCAAGTCCTTTGTGGGCGATGGCCATGGTGGGATAGACAAGGTTGCTTCTTCGTGGACCCTTTGTGGGTGGTTGCTTCTTCGTGGACCCTTCATGGGTGGAGCCCTTCGTGGACTCGCGCAACCGTTACCCTTTGTGGGTGGAGCCCTCCGTGGACTCGCGCAACCGTTACCCTTTGTGGGTTGAAGTCTCCATCAACGTGGATGTAGGATAGCACCACCTATCCGAACCACGGGAAAAACATCCGTGTCTCCGATTGCGTTTGAATTCTCCAAACCCTTCCCTTTACATTCTTGCAAGTTGCATGCTTTACTTTCCGCTGCCAATATACTCTTTGCATGCTTGCTTGAATTGTGTGAAGATTGCTTCACTTGTCCTACAATAGCTAAAATCTGCCAAGAACTAAAATTGGGAAAAGGTTAAGTTTTTATTTGGTCAAGTAGTCTAATCACCCCCCTCTAGACATACTTTCGATCCTACAAGTGGTATCAGAGCTTTGGTCTCCATTTGCTTTGATCTCCATAGCTTTTGGTGGTCATAACCTTGGTTTCACAACCTAGGAGAGTATGGCGTCTAGCGAGGGAAATTATCACCGTAGAGGTCCTTACTTTGATGGTACTAATTTTGCTAGTTGGAAGCATAAAATGAAAATGCATATTCTTGGACATAACCCCGCCGTTTGGGCTATTGTGTGTGTTGGTTTGCAAGGTGACATCTTTGATGGGAAAGAACCAAACCGTGAAGCTACCGCGGATGAGTTGAAGATGTTGCAATACAATGCTCAAGCTTGTGATATTCTCTTCAACGGATTGTGCCCCGAAGAATTCAACAAAATCAGCCGTCTTGAGAATGCAAAGGAAATTTGGGACACTTTGATTGATATGCACAAAGGTACCGACTCCGTCAAGCAATCCAAGTTGGATGTGCTTCAAAGTCAACTTGACAAGTTCAAAATGAAGGATGGTGAAGGTGTCGCTGAAATGTACTCTAGGCTTGCTCTCATCACAAATGAGATTGCCGGCTTAGGAAGTGAAGAGACGACCGATAGATTCATCATCAAGAAGATTCTAAGAGACTTGGATGGAAAATATGATACCGTGTGCACATTGATCCAAATGATGCCCAATTACAAAGATCTCAAGCCAACGGAGGTGATTGGAAGAATTGTTGCTCATGAGATGTCACTTAAGGATAAAGAGGAACTTCACAACAAATCAAGTGGTGCCTACAAAGCCTCATGTGAAGCCCCTACATCATCAAGTGAGAAACAAAACTTCAATGAAGAATTGAGCTTAATGGTGAAGAACTTCAACAAGTTCTACAAGAGTCGAAGCAAAGATAGAAGCTTCAAGTTAAGGTTCTACAATGACAAAAGATCTTCTAGTCGAGAGCGAAACTGCTATAGTTGTGGAAGACCCGGACACTATTCCAATGAGTGTATGGATCCCTACAAGAGAAGAGAAGATTCTCCAAAAGGAAGAAGCAAAGAATCACCACCAAGAGAGAGAAGGAGTAGAGATGATCGTTATGAACGAAGATACTCACGGAGAAGCAAGGATTCGGAAAGGAAGGAAAAATCATCAAGAAGCTACACAAAACGAAGACATCAAGCTCATGTTGGTGAATGGGTATCCGGCTCCGACTCCGACAGCCACTCCGAGAGAAGTTATCACTCCGACTCCGAAGATACTCAAGATGAAGGTGTTGCCGGTCTAGCACTTGTGTTAACCAACTCCTATGACATATTTGACTCACCAAATGAAGGATTGGAAGATGCTTCATGGCCAAAGGTCCTAAGGTAACACACCCCGAGTATGTTGATTTCAATAGTGATGAAGATGACTTGTTAGGTGATGATTTGCTTGTTGACAACTCTAGTGATGAATACTATGATGAAATGTCAATTAATCATGCTAATCAAGATAAAACGAATGACAATGATAAGGAGAAGTTTGAGGCTCTAACTAAAGAACTAAACACTCTTAAGTTAGCTCATGAAACTATCTTCGAAGATCATCGAGAACTTTTAAGAGCTCATGAGAAATTACGCTTTGAAAAGCTCAATCTTGAGCAAGAGCATGAGTTCTTAAAAGCAATCAATGACTATCTCCGCAAGAAAAGTTCTTCTTACATTGCCAAGCGTTTACTCTTATCCACTTACATGACTCAAGTCAAGTCTAGTAACAAGAACAAGAAAGATTCTTCCTCTAGCAATAACAATGATCATGCTAAATCCAATATTGTTGCTTCTAGTAGTTCTCTTGATTCCACTAATGATTCTCTTAGCCAAGTTACACTTGAGCAAGAAAATAGCTTATTGAAGGGAATTATAGAGAAAGGAGTGTACAAAAGCCTTGCCGGGAGTAAGCAATTCGAGGAAATTGTGCACAAGCAAGGAATGCACCGGAAGAATCAAGGTGTTGGTTTTGAACGAAAGTTCAATGCCAATGGAGTTGAGTGGGAAGAAGATCAATACCCCAAGACAAAGTTTGTTCCTCAAAAAGAGAAGTATGATACTTCTTTCAAGGGGACACAAGCTCAAGATGATCTTCCACCACAAGACTACAAGCAAAAAGGCAAGGACAAGCTTCAAGAGGAAATTGATGCATTTGAAGAAGCTCCTAAGACCTTAGTCAAGTGGATTCCCAAGACTACTTCAAGTTCCACTTCATCAAGTACGACTACAACTCCAAGGATTCCCATCAAGATGGTGTGGATCCAAAAGAAGAAGAACTAGAGAGTTCTTGAGGGTGACTCTGCCAACATACTTCACTCTTATCATTTTGGCAAGAACAAGTGCAATCAACTTCCACATCTTGCACTAGTTCAAGGAGTCACAAACCCTCTTGTTGGTAACACAAGGGACAAGGTAACCTAAAAGTTTTCATGGACATCATCTTGTGTGTGCATCACTCTATGTCTGTGGATATCCTTGTTTGTTCCTTGTGGGACTAACCCATGTAGGTATTGAAAGTGCAATTCACTCAAATGGATAGCTCCAAGTGATCTACATCAACATTGAGCATCCACATCTTCAACATCTACATGAAGTCATCATTGACAAAACCCGAGGTTAGTTCATCCCTCTAAGGGGGGATATCACATCTAGGGGGAGCTTTACTCTAAGACTTGAGCTAAAGCAACTCTAAAGATGTGAACACAACAATGCTTTATGTAAAAGTGGTAACCCCACTTGAGCTTAAACGATGAGTATGACCTATGATCAAGTGTTCTCACTTGACTCCTAAGTCAATATGCTCATATATAGATGACCTTGTCATCGCAAATTGCTTGATAGATGCTAGAATTGGTTGTGCATGCCTTGTCACATATTTCATTTGCCATCTTATTGTGTGAGCATGCTGGTTGCATATTTCACCCATTCGAGGACATCCACTTGTTGTTTTGATTGTTCGGTTTATTTCCTTTTGCCAAGTGGATGGACGAGAATGTCTAAGAACCTCCTCTAGCTATCTGTGCTTTTCTCGTCTCAAACTCTATTCATGCTACATCACAAAATTTGATCAAGTCAGATTCGAACTACTCTGTGTGAGGAGCGCTCGGAGTCCCCAATTCGTCATAGACTTAAACTTCCAAAACCTCTTTATGATTCTCGATCTGACCGATACCCTACTTTCGGTCGTACCAAGATCATTAAGTTGATCTAGGTTTTCGATCTCGGTGCAACCGATTTGAACCTTTCGGTCACATGAGTTGCAATAACTGTCTACAGTTTTGCATCTCGGTGCCACCGAGTCGTTCCACTCGGTCACACCGACAGGGTCGGGCTATATATAGTCACGGGCAAAATTTGGAAATTTCTCCGAACCCCTTCGCCCGCGCGATAGCCTGCTCTGCCAACGTGGTCTCCGGATCGTCTTCTCGCCGCCAGCCGCCTCCAGTCGCTGGTCTCCGTCACCGTCAACGGGAATTCTACCCCACCGTTACCGCCGTAGCGAGTCTCCGCCGAACTAGGGTATGGACTCGATCTTTGTGCTATTCCCTAATCCGATTCCTAGCACATTGTGATCATCATGATTGTAGCCACGTTTGATAAACTCCTATCCAGTGAATGAACTCATAGATTAGGTTTGATTCAAAAATTCTAGGTTTAGGTTTCCACCGAAACCATCTCAGACCCACCGAGTTGAAAAACTCGGTCCCACCGATTTGGCTTATGCCATTGCACAAGTGAGACTCAGTCTGACCGAGAATTACTTATCGGTGTGACCGATTTTGGAACTTTGTGAAACCCTAGCAGTCTCAGTGCCACCGAACTGTTACTCGGTCTAACCGAGTTCACTAGTTTAGGTTCCAAAACTGCTTCGGTATCACCGAGTTTAAAAATCGGTAGATCCGAGATGATTTCAGTGGGAAACTAAAACTAAGTTCTTGGATCATTCTTTTGCAAAAATCTCTGCATTTTGTGATGCTCATCTATTCTACCTCATCTATAAACTATTCACAGGGTCAGCAGACAACTTGTTCATCATGTCAGATCAGAGTGACAACCAGAATGTGTCAGAACAGCAAGTGCACATGAGTGAGGGTACTAGTCCCTCCAGCTCTTCAGATGATGGCAGCAGGAGTACTCCTAGCAATCTGCCTAAAGCTGCCACCAGACAGAGGAAGAAGAGAACTTCAGATTCTGAGGATGAAGATTATGTGGCAGAAGAGGAAGCCACATCAAAGAGAGTCGAGCCAGCACAAGGCACAAAGCCAGGGATGAAAATCAAAAGGCCAGCAGGAAGGCAGCCTATGTCAAAGGCCAGAGCTTCAACTGAAAAGCCTGCACCCAAAGAGCCAGTTGCTGCTGAAGGCAAGAAGAGGAAGGAAAGGGTCAAGAAGACCGTGGCCAGAGTGCTTGGAAAGGCTTCCATCATGGAAGAGGAAGAAGAAGAAGAGGTTGTTGCACCAGCACCTAAGGCACCTAAGCTTATGGGTGATGCTATCAGGACAGGGGCTGCCACATCTAAGCCCAAAGAAGCACCCAAAGCTGCCTCCAAGCCCAAGTCTGCACCAAAGAGAAATACAAGGAGCATACCTGCTGCTGAGAAGAACAAGGCCCCAGTGCCTGAGACTGTTGTTGAAGAAGATGAGGAAGAGCAAGTACTCAGAAAACTCAAGCCCAAGATCCCAGACCACAACGATGCTCATCCTGTGGCTGAGGATATGAAGCTCAGGAGAGACTCAGGGCTCAGGAAGTGGAGAGAAGCAGATCCGTATGCTTCAAGGAGAAGGACTGCTGTGGATTATAGATTTCACACCAAGGAACAGCAAGATTTCTATGAGACAGTGTTGCTTGATAAGAAGCCCATAGTTTATGATATGAGATGGGTCGATTGGGAATACATTAAGGAAAACGAAGAGTACTACCCTGGAGTGCAGGACAGCTTTAGTGCTTGTGGAGTTGCAGACTTTGTTGGGCAGAAGCTCACAAAGTGGAACGAGGAAATTATTATGCAATTCTACTCCACGGCACACTTCTATCCAGATGGTAGGATAACTTGGATGTCTGAAGGTACGAGGTACCAATCTACAGTTGCTGAGTAGGCACGGCTCATTAACGCCCCAGAGGAGCATTATGATGACTTGGACATATATGCCAAGAAGAAGATGGACCACAACTCTATGTCCAATATGTACAAGGAAATTCCAAATGAAGCATTTGACACCTTCAAGTTTGGCTCAGTACACTATCTTCTGTCAGGGCTGCCAACTATTAATTGGATTTTGAGGCACACTCTCCTGCCCAAGTCAGGTGATCACAAGATGATCAGAGGCCATGCAATCAATTTGCTTCATGTATTTGATGTGCCACAGAAGTTCAAGGTGATGAGCCTCATAGTAGAGACTATCAAGAGGACAGCAGCAGACCAGAAGAGGAGCTGTGGTTATGCCCCACAAATTCAGGAGCTCATCAACTCCAAGATGGGCACAGGCATATACTTATTGGACAAGGAACACCTGCCCATCCGTCCAGATTTTGAGGACAATCAAGTTGTGATGACTGAAAATGAACCATCGACTGCACAAGCACAAGCAAAGAAGGAGAAGGCGAGGAAGGAGAAAGCTGCCAAGATGCCAACTCAAGAGGAGGCATCTGAATATTTCTTGAAAACCAAACAAGAGCAGCTTGATTACCTGATTGCATCCACCTTGCGGATTGAGAAAGGACTAGCCACCCTAACTCAGAACCAGGCAAGCCTAGAGAGAATCATGGAACAAAAGTTCTATGACTTGGATGTCAAGGTGACAGAGATTCAGACTGCAGTGGAGCAGCTCCAAGATGATATGCAGGAGAGGAAAGGGAAGACAACCACTGATGCCTTTGCCAGAGTGCCACGACGTCCGAGGTCGTCTGCAGTGCTAGTTCCTGACACAAGAGCAACTGCCTCAGCTCCAGCCGTGGCACCAGCCCAACCAGCTCCAGCATTTACTTCAGCTCCAACTCCAGCGTCTACTTCAGCGTCTACAGAAGCCTTCGTCCTTGGAGTGATCCGGACTCCACCACCACCTGAAGATCAAGCCTGAGCGTCGATCTAGCACTATGCATTTTCTAGGAGCTTTTTGGTAACTTGTTGCCAAAGGGGGAGAAAAATGTATAGATCATAGGCTTCGAGAGAGAGAGAGTGTTGCTTTTTTCTCTCTTGCTTTATTTGGTGGTTTTTCGAACTTTGTTTGCTTTTGAGTGCTTGAGATACTATGTCATTGCTTGTGAGACATTGATGATCATGTGTTTGATCATAAGCTACACTTAATGCTTGCTTAATGCTATTATCTTATCTATCTTATGTGATCATTCACTATTCTTGGTGACGAGTGCATGTATTTCATTCTTATCATTTTAAGCGCTCCA
The DNA here is from genome assembly GCF_002162155.2 of Triticum dicoccoides. Classification (NCBI taxonomy): domain Eukaryota; kingdom Viridiplantae; phylum Streptophyta; class Magnoliopsida; order Poales; family Poaceae; genus Triticum; species Triticum dicoccoides. The sequence continues at coordinate 572,936,421 of NC_041384.1, read as the reverse complement.
CCAAGATGTATGTGACATGGAAGAGTAACCCATGACTCTAACTCCATCTGCATTTGCAGTCCAAAGCAAATTTTAAATATGCACAAATTTAGGGGGAGCTCTTACTTGTCACATACTTCTCAAAGCGACGATATATTTCATGCTTATTATCATTTGTCGAAGCTTTGATCTATATGTTGTCATCAATTACCAAAAAGGGGGAGATTGAAAGTGCAACTATCCCTAGGTGGTTTTGGTAATTCATAACAACATATAGCTCATTGAGCTAATGCTATTCCAAGATGATTATTTCAGGAAAGCTCAATGGTTGGCATGGCATGGATGTGAAAGTGGAACCCTCAAAATGCTAAGGACAAAGGATTGGCTCAAGCTCAAAAGCTCAAGACTCTTCATTTTATATTTTAGTGATCCAAGATCACATTGAGTCTTTAGGAAAAGCCAATACTATCAAGGAGGGATGAGGTGTTGCTTAATGAGCCTCTTGCTTCATGTGCTCAGTGATATGCTCCAAAACCCTCAACTACTTTCCCATATACACTTATGACCTAAACCCTAAGCCAAACTCGGTCCTACCGATTCTTTCTATCCGGCGCCATCGAGTTTCACTTGTCATAAGCCACTGCCAAACCCTAGCAAATCGGTTCTACCGATAGGGATCTCGGTCTTACCGAGATGGGATTGCAAACTCTCTGTTTCCCTTTCGTAACTTTTCGGTCTCACCGAAAGAGCGAATCGGTCCCACCGAGATTGCAATGTAAATTCATTGTTTCCTTTTTGTAACTTTTCGGTCTCACCGAAAGAGCAAATCGGTCCCACCGAGTTTGCTTGACCAACTCTCTGGTTAGCTAATTACCAAAATAGGTCTCACCGAGTTTGTGTAATCGGTCTCACCGAGATTACGTTATGCCCAAACCCTAACCATATCGGTCCTACCGAGTTGCATGTTAGTCCCACCGAAAATCTCTAACGGTCACTAGGTTTACCTTTTCGGTCCGACCGAGTTTGTTGATTCGGTCCCACCAAGATTGGAAAACTGTGTGTAACGGTTGGATTTTGTGTGGAGGCTATATATACCCCTCCACCTCCTCTTCATTCGTGGAGGGAGCCATCAGAACACATACACAATTCCAACTCATATGTTCTCAGAGAGAACCACCTACTCATGTGTTGAGACCAAGATATTACATTCCTACCATATGAATCTTGATCTCTAGCCTTCCCAAGTTGCTTTCCACTCAAATCTTCTTTCCACAAAATCCAAATCCTATGAGAGAGAGTTGAGTGTTGGGGAGACTATCATTTGAAGCACAAGAGCAAGGAGTTCATTACCTACACACCATTTGTTACTTCTTGGAGAGTGGTGTCTCCTAGATTGGCTAGGTGTCACTTGGGAGCCTCCGACAAGATTGTGGAGTTGAACCAAGGAGTTTGTAAGGGCAAGGAGATCGCCTACTTCGTGAAGATCTACCGCTAGTGAGGCAAGTCCTTTGTGGGCGATGGCCATGGTGGTATAGACAGGGTTGCTTCTTCGTGGACCCTTTGTGGGTGGTTGCTTCTTCGTGGACCCTTCGTGGGTGGAGCCCTTCGTGGACTCGCGCAACCGTTACCCTTTGTGGGTGGAGCCCTCCGTGGACTCGCGCAACCGTTACCCTTTGTGGGTTGAAGTCTCCATCAACGTGGATGTAGGATAGCACCACCTATCCGAACCACGGGAAAAACATCCGTGTCTCCGATTGCGTTTGAATTCTCCAAACCCTTCCCTTTACATTCTTGCAAGTTGCATGCTTTACTTTCCGCTGCCAATATACTCTTTGCATGCTTGCTTGAATTGTGTGAAGATTGCTTGACTTGTCCTACAATAGCTAAAATCTGCCAAGAACTAAAATTGGGAAAAGGTTAAGTTTTTATTTGGTCAAGTAGTCTAATCACCCCCCTCTAGACATACTTTCGATCCTACATATGCCCAGCTCCCATGCTTTGGTACCTTACGTTCCGCTATATCGGCTATGGTAGCACTGGGAGAACTACTGCGAATGTGCCCCGGTTCAGCTGGGCTAAGCAGCTCAGTAGAGAAAGCTAAAACTGACTGTCATGATAAGGCGAGAGCTGGTCGCTGTTCGAGAGGTTTCAAGTCCATAAAGACTTATGTCGCTTAGAGCGAGGAGTCGGCTTTTTCCGGCTTAAGGCGTGTATAGCGCCCCGAATTCGGCCTTCCGAAAATTGTAGAATTCTATGGCTAAGTGAGAGTGATAAAGCATTATAGTCCGGTTGCCTTGTTCGTTGTGCTGAGCACCTCCCTCGAAGGACCCAACAATGGGAAAAGAGTGCTCAGGTTTATCCCGAACATCCCAGCACTCGTGGCATGGGGGCAGAAGCCGACGACTTGCAATCTCTCAGATTTGATAAACAGCCGCAGAGAAGGTAATATTTTAAATTCAAAGAAGCGTTGCATAGCGCATATGAACAAGTTCTCATAATACAGGATCACACGAGCAAGTTCATTCAAAAATTACATCTTTTGCACACTCGTCCGCCACAAGATGGGCACCCTTCAGGACACCATCATAATACATTTTGGGGTGGCGATGCTCCTTGCCCTGCGGCGGCCCCTCCTTCACCAGCTTCTCAGCGTACATCTTGGCCCAGTGCACCTTTGCATGGGCAAAAGCCCGGCGGGCACCTTCTATACAGACGGACCGCTTGATGACTTCCAGCCGTGGGCAAGCATCCACAAGCCGCCTCACCAGGCCGAAATAGTTGTTGGGAAGGGAGTCACCAGACCACATCCAGACTATAAAGCCCTACATGGCCTGTTCGGCCGCCTTGTGCAGCTCGACCAGTTGCTTCAGCTGGTCGCTCATAGGCATCGGGTGTTCGGTCCCAGTATACTGAGACCAGAACAGCTTCTCCGTTAAGCTTCCCTCCTCGGCCTAGTAAAATTTCGCGGCATCCGACACGCTACGGGGCAAATCTGCAAATGCTCCTGGAGAGCTCCGGACTCGGGTAAGTAACAAGTAATTTACTTTCACATGCTTGCTTTGCATATTGAATGACTTACCCGCCGCTATCCTCCTCATCACCTCAATCTCCTGGAGGGCCTTTTGGGCTTCGGCCTTGGCATGCTTTGTGCTTTCGAGGGTTGCGGCAAGCTCGGACTCTCGCGTCTTCGAGTCAAGCTCCAAAGCCTCGTGCTTCTTCACGAGAGCCTTGAGCTCTTGCTGCACCTCGCCCACCCATGCCTCTTGTTTCTCCCGCTCGGTGCGCTCCTTGGCCGCTTTGTCTTCGGCCTCGGACAGCGCTTGCTTCAGGGTCGCCACTTTGGTCGTGGCCCCTAGCACATTCATGATGATCCTATCATTTCGCAACCACATTTTCTTTTATATATATAGACAAGGTATTACTTACCTTTGTTCTCCTCGAGCTGCCTCTTGGCAAGGCCGAGCTCTTTCTTGGACCCCTCGAGGTCCTGCTTCAGTGCGGCGACCTCCGCAGTCAGTGTGGCAGAGGTCAGTAGCGAAGCCTGCATATGCATACAGACATACTTATATTAGACTCCTCCAGATATTATCTGATCCTCTATTCGGCTTTTCTTTGTGAACACCAAACAGAGCATCAGGGGCTACTATCTATGCGGTAATATTTTTCCTATATTTTAAATACTTACCTCAAAGCCTGTTAGAAGGCTGGCACAGGCTTCAGTCAGTCCGCTCTTGGCGGACTGAACCTTCTTGATCACCGCACTCATAATAGTGCGGTGCTCTTCGTTGATGGAAGCGCCGCGAAGCGCTCCCAACAGGTTGTCTGGTGCCTCTGGATGGACAGAGGTCACCGGCACGGGCGTCTTGCCCCTTTTGGATGGGGCCGCCTGCCCGAGTCTGGAACCACTGAAGGTTCCGGCGCGGTGTTCGGTTGAGAGCCGAACTTGGAGCCCCCGAGAGCCTTGCTCCCTTTGCTCCTGGAGTCCGGAAGGTCGCCTTGAGGCGCCTCCGGGACTGTCTCCCCCCGGCTCGGTGCCCCCTGAGATAGTACCAGATGTATAGAACTTACCGAATTCACAGGGCGCTTCGCGCTTAGCCCGCGGTCCTCGGTAAGAGAGGGAGGGACCTCGGCGCCCTTGAACAGCACCCTCCAGATGTCCTTATGCGTCATGTCAAAGAGCTCATGTAGAGTCTGGTGCTGGGCCGGGTCGAACTCCCATAAGTTGAAATCCGTTGTTGACATGGGAGGATCCAGCGGAAGAGCATGACCTGGACTATGTTGACAAGCTTAAGTTTCTTGCTTATCATGTTCCGGATACACTTCTGGAGTCCTTCCAACTCCACCTATGAACCCCAGGACAGGCCCTTCTCCTTCTAGGAAGTGAGCCGCATGGGGATCCCGGATCGAATCTCGGGGGCCGCCACCCAGTTGGTGTCGCGCGGCTCGGTGATGTAGAACCACCCCGATTGCCACCCCTTTACGGTCTCCACGAAGGAGCCCTCGAGCCATGCAACGTTGGGCATTTTTCCCACCATGGCTCCGCCGCATTCCGCTTGTTGGCCGCCTACAACCATCGGCTTGACATTGAAGGTCTTCAGCCAAAGCCCGAAGTGGGGCTGGATGCGGAGGAAAGCCTCGCACACGACGATGAAAGCCGAGATGTTGAGGATGAAATTCGGGGCCAGATCATGAAAGTCTAGCCCATAGTAGAACATGAAGCCGCGGACGAATGGATGGAGGGGAAACCCCAATCCATGAACAAAATGGGGGAGGAAAACTGACCTTTCGTGAGGTTCCGGGGTAGGGACGATCTGCCCCTCGGCTGGCAGCCGGTGCGCGATATTCGCGGCTAAGTATCCGACTCCACGTAACTTTTTGATGTGCCCCTCCATGACGGAGGAGGCCATCCACTTGCCTCCCGCTCCGGACATGTTTGGAGAGAGTTGAGGAGGAGGATGCGGACTTGGGCACTGGAGCTCGAGTGTGCGAGAATGGATGAGCAAGGAGGAAGAAGGCGTGGGTAGAAAAAGGTGAGATCTTATCCTTTTATAAGGGCGGACTAAACTATGCACCCCCACTAGCCTGGTAAAACTCGCTTATCCCCCAAGCATCGTAATTGATGGCGCGTTTGGGTTACCCACATCCGTATTGATGAGAATCGCGTAATGAGGGGAACACGATCTCTGCTTTGACAAGACATGTCAATAAACCGCCTCGCGTTATGTGCGGGGGCTGGTTAAAGAAAAACGGTTCAAATAATTACTGGGCCGTGGCGTCATGTCATGCTGCCAAAACGTGTTAGCAGATTAGGTTTATGGTAATATTATTCTCTCTATGGTGGTATGTGGAACTTATTTTGCAGGGTCGGACACTATCCTTGTATTCAAATTCTTCTGTGGTGTGTTCGGAGGAGGAACCTGCCTTGCAATGCCGAAGACAACACTGCGCGTCGGACTCGTCGTCATTGAAGCCTGGTTGAGGGGCTACTGAGGGAGTCCTGGATTAGGGGGTCTCCGGACAGCCGGACTATATCCTTTGGCCGGACTGTTGGACTATGAAGATACGAGATTGAAGACTTCGTCCCGTGTTCGGATGGGACTCTACTTGGCGTGGAAGGCAAGCTAGGCAATACGGATATGGATATCTCCTCCTTTGTAACCGATCGTGTGTAACCCTAGCCCCCTCCGGTGTCTATATAAACCGGAGGGTTTTAGTCCGTAGGACAACAGACAATCATACCATAGGCTAGCTTCTAGGGTTTAGCCTCTCCGAACTCGTGGTAGATGAACTCTTGTACTACTCATATTATCAAGAATAAATCAAGCAGGACATAGGGTTTTACCTCCATCAAGAGGGCCCGGACCTGGGTAAAACATCGTGTCCCCTGCCTCCTGTTACCATCCGCCTTAGACGCACAGTTCTGGACCCCTACCCGAGATCCGCCGGTTTTGACACCGACACCTGTTGTGATATACATGTATCATCACCGAAGTGGTTTTTTTGTAGTGGATGTTCTTGGCGTCCAGCTTGTGGTCACGGGTAAACTCCACGATCATCAAGTGATTGGCGTTGAGTCCATGTTCCACCATCCCTTGGCACTTGAAGACTTGTTGCTCCATTGCTTCGAGCCTTGCCTCGACACTTCCGGTCTTCTTTGGCCCTACAACATCGCAGATGTGCAGCACCCCTTCATGCATCTCAATAGTTTTAGTGTGTTGCGACACCTCTGCGAGGTAAGGGTTGATGACCTTCTCGAAAAACTTTTCCTTGGAGGCGCTTGGAGACGTCGGGGCGACCTAGATCTGTCAGAAAAACAACTCGAAAGAAGAGCAGAGGGTTTCGTCATGATACGGTTGTCAAAACCTTCAGGAGATTATATAATGAATTTTTACCGACCAAAGTAAGTGTTCCACAAGAAAATGGAGTCTGAAGGGCACACGAGGTGGTCACAAGGCATAGGGGCGCGCCCCCTGCCTTGCCACCTCCTCGTGCGCTCTTCGGACTACTTTTAATTTTCCTAAATTTTTAAATATTCCAAAATGGAGAAAAATTGCCATTGGAAATGTTTTGGATTCGGTTTACTTACCGTACCACATACCTATTCCTTTTCGAAGTCTGAAATGTTCTGGAAAGTCTCCCTTATGTACTCCTCCGGTGTTATGGTATTAATTATATTGGTCTCAATGTTTATGGGGTACCTGACATATAATGCTTGATTCTTTGACCGTTTACCACCTTCAGATTAGTGCCTTCGGCGTTGTTGATTTTGATGGCACCAGAACGATAGACCTCCTCGATAATGTAAGGACCTTCTCGTTTAGAGAGAAGCTTTCCTGCAAAAAATCTTAAACGAGAGTTGTATAGCAAGACATCGTCACCTACATTAAATTCAAGCTTTTGTATTCTTTTTTCATGCCATATTTTAACTTTTTATTTAAATAACTTGGCATTTTCATAGGCTTGGGTTCTCCATTCATCAAGTTAGCTAATGTCAAATAACCTCTTTTCACCAGCAAGTTTGAAATCATAGTTGAGCTCTTTGATTGCCTAATAAGCTTTATGTTCTAATTCAATAGGTAAGTGACATGGTTTTCCATAAACCATTTTATACGGAGACATGCCCATAGGGTTCTTATAAGCAGTTCTATAAGCCCATAATGCCTCATCAAGTTTCTTAGACAAGTCTTTCTAGATCTATTAACAATATTTTGCAAGATCAATTTAATTTCTCTATTGATCAATTCTACTTGACCACTAGACTGAGAATGATAAGGAGATGCAATCATGTGGTTGACATCATATTTAGCAAGCATTTTATGGAAAGCACCATGAATAAAGTGCAAACCTCCATTAGTAATTAATTATCTAGGGACTCCAAACCTCAGAAAAATGACCTCTTTAAGCATTTTAATAGAAGTGTTATGATCAGCACTACTAGTTGGAATAGCTTCTACCCACTTAGTAATGTAATCAACAGCAACTATAATATGTGTAAACCCATTAAAGGAAGGAAAAGGTCCCATATAATCAAAGCCCCAAACATCAAATGGTTCAATAACGAGTGGATAATTCATAGGCATTTCATGACGTCTGCTAATATTACCAATTCTTTGACATTAATCACAGACAAGACATACTTACAAGCATCCTTTATGAGAGTAGGCCAATAAAACCAGATTGTAATACCTTGTGTGCAGTTCTACCTCCATCATGGTGTCCTCCGTAGGCCTCGGAATGACACTTGAGTAGGATCTGTTCCTGATCATGTTGAGGCAACAACGTCTAATAACACCATCAACTCCTTTATAAAGGTGTAGGTCATCCCAAAAGTAATGTCTTAAATCATAGAAAAACTTTTTCTTTTGCTGGTACGTGAACTAGGTGGTATAAATTTAGCAACAATGATACTAGCATAATTAGCATACCATGGAGCATTACGAGAAGCATTTATGACAGCTAATTGCTCATCAGGAAAGCTATCATCTATAGGTAGTGGGTCATCAAGAAAATTTTATAACCTAGACAAGCTGTCTGCTACGGGTTTATCAACACCCTTTCTATCAATAATATGCAAATCAAATTCTTGTAGCAAGAGTACCCATCTAATAAGTCTAAGTTTAGCATCTTTCTTTTCCAGAAGATATTTGATAGCAGCATGATCGGTGTGAACGATTACTTTAGAATCAACAATATAAGATCTGAACTTATCACAAGCAAAAACAACTGCTAAAAAATATTTTTCAATAGTAGCATAATTTCTTTGAAAGTTGTCTTGAGTTTTACTAGCATAATGAATAACATTCAATTTCTTACCAAACCTTTGCCCTAGAACAGCATCAACAGCATAACCACTAGCATCACACATAATTTCAAAGGGTAGGTTCCAATCAGGGGGTTGAACAATAGGTGCGAAATTAAGGCTTTCTTAAGTATTTCAAAGGCTTCTACATTATCATCATCAAAAACAAATGGAACATCTTTTTGCAAGAGCTTACTGAGAGGCCTAGAAATTTTAGACAAGTCTTTAATAAATCTCCTATAGAAACCAGCATGACCAAGGAAACTTCTTATACCTTTGATATCTGTAGGACACGACATTTTTTCAATAGCATCTACTTTAGCTTTATCAACTTCAATACCTCTTTTATAAATTTTATGCCCCAAGAAAATACCTTCATTAACCATAAAGTGGCACTTTTCCCAATTCAAGACAAGATTAGTTTCTTCACATCTCTGCAAAACTCAATCAAGATAGCTCAAGCAATGATTAAAAGAAGTTCCATAAACAGAGAAATCATCCATGAAAGGCTCAACAATCTTTTCACAAAAGTCAGAGAATATAGCAGTCATAGATCTTTGAAAGGTAGCAGGTGCATTACATAAACCGAAAGGCATACGTCTATAAGTAAAAGTACCGAAAGGGCAAGTAAAAGTGGTCTTTTCTTGATCCTCTTTTGACAAAGGTATTTGAGAATAACCATAATAACCATCTAGAAAGCAAAAGTGTGTATGTTTGGACAATCTTTCTAGCATTTGATCAATAAAAAGTAGAGGGTAATGATCTTTTCTAGTAGCTTTGTTTAATTTTCAAAAATCAGTTATTATTCTATAACCTGTAACAATTCTTTGTGGAATCAATTTGTTCTTATCATTAGGAACAATAGTAATACCTCCCTTCTTAGGGACACAATGAACAAGACTTACCCATGTACTATCAGCAATAGGATAAATTATACATGTCTCCGGAAGCTTTAGTACTTCGTTTCTTACCACTTCTTTCATTTTTGGATTCAACCATCATTGGTGGTCGACAAATGGTTCAGCATCAGGATCCATATTAATTTTTTGTTGACATAGAGTGGGACTAATGCCCTTAAGATCATCAAGAGTTTCATATAGCAGAAGGTGGGCACCGGAGGCCTGCTAGGTGGCCCACAATGTAGGGGGCGTGCCCCCACCCTTGTGGCTACCTGGTGGGTCCTGTCTGGTGCTTTCTTCGCCCAATATTTTTTATATATTCCAAAATAATTCTCTGTAAATTTTTAGGACTTTTGGAGTTGTGCAGAATAGGTCTCTAAGATTTGCTCCTTTTCCAGTCCAGAATTCCAACTGCCAGCATTCTCCCTCTTCATGTAAACCTTGTAAAATAAGAGAGAAAAGGCATATGTATTGTACCGTAATGTGTAATAACATCCCATAACGCAATAAATATCAACATAAAAGCATGATGTAAAATGGATGTATCAAAGGCTAGTTGGCACCTGTCACTGAAGAGCTTGCCGGGTTAAAACGCCATATCGCTCAAATGACCGAAGCCATATTTGGTGAGTAATCCTCATGAATCTTATGTTACCAGCTTGCCAAACCAGTCATATACAGGTAAAACCCGTCTGGCAACTTACATATTGTCACTATGTGTAGGTGATAGAACTTGCAATCTCCAAGACAACAAAATGAAGCTGAATAGTTCATAGGCATTTCTTGGCGCTTACCGATATTACCTATTCTTTGACATTCGTCACAAGATAAGACGAACTTACGGCATCCTTGAAGAGAGTATGCCAATAAAATCCAGATTGCAATACCTTGTGAGCAATTCTATCTCCAGCATGATGCCCTCCATAAGCTTTGGAGTGACATTTCCATACGATTTGTCCTTATTCATGCTTAGGTACACAACATCTAATAATACCATCTACTCCTTTATAAAGATGTGGGTCATCCCAAAATTAATGTCTTAAATCATAGAAGAATTTTTTTTTCTTTTGTTGATATGTAAAGCTAGGTGGTAAATATTTAGCAACAATGTAATTGGCATAATCAGCATACCGAGGAGTACTTTGAGCAACATTTATTGCAGCTAACTACTCATCAGGAAAACTATCATCAATAGGTAGTGGGTCATCAGGCACATTTTCAAGCCTAGATAAATTATCAGCTACTGGGTTCTCGGCTCCTTTCTATCAATGATATGTAAATCAAATTCTTGTAACAAGAGAACCCATCGAATAAGTCTAGGTTTGGCATCTTTATTTTCCATAAGATATTTAATAGCAGCATGGTCTAAGTGAATAGTTACTTTGGAATCAACAATATAAGGTCTAAACTTGTCACAAGCAAACACTACTGCTGAGAATTCCTTTTCATTAGTAGCATAATTTCTTTGAGCACTATCTAGAGTTTTACTAGCATAATGAATAACATTCAGTTTCTTATCAACTCTTTGTCCTAGAACAGCACCAACAGCATAATCACTAGCATCACACATAATTTGAAAAGGCAAGTTCCAATCAGGTGGTTGAGAAATAGGTGCGGAAATTAAGGCTTTCTTAAGCGTTTCAAAGGATTCTAAACAATCATCATCAAAAACAAAAGGAATGTCCTTTTGCAAAAGACTCGTAAGAGGCCTAGAAATTTTAGAGAAGTCTTTAATAAATCTGCTATAGAGACCAGCATGACCTAAGAAACTACGAATACCTTTTATATCTTTAGGACATGGCATTTTCTCAATTGCATCAACCTTAGCTTTGTCCACTTCAATACCTCTTTTAGAAATTTTATGACCCAAGACAATGCCTTCATTAACCATAAAGTGGCACTTCTCCCAATTCAAGACAATATTTGTTTATTCACATCTCTACAAAACTCGATCAAGATTGCTTAAACAATCATCAAAAGACTTCCCATAAACAGAGAAGTCATCCATGAAAACCTCAAAAATCTTTTCACAAAATTCAGAGAATACATCAGTCATACATCTTTGAAAGGTAGCAGGTGCATTACATAAACTGAAAGGCATATGTCTATAAGCATAAGTTCCAAAGGGACAAGTAAAAGTGGTCTTTTCTTGATCAGGTTGAGAAACATGTATGTGTGAAAAACCAGAATATCCATCAAGGAAGCAAAACTGTGTGTGCTTATATAATATTTCAAGCATTTGAACAATAAAAGGCATAGGGTAATGATCTTTTCTAGTTGCTTTGTTTAATTTTCTAAAATCAATTACCATTCTATAACCTGTAATAATTCTTTGTGGAATAAGTTCATTCTTATCATTAGGAACAACAATTATACCTCCTTTCTTAGGGACACAATGAACAGGACTTACCCATCTACTATCAACTATAGGATAAATTATACCTGCTTCCAGAAGTTTTAGTATCTTTGTTCTTACCACTTCTTTAACCTTCGGATTAAACCGACGTTGGTGATCAACAACAGGTTTAGCATCAGGTTCCATATTAATTTTGTGCTGACATAGAGTGGGACTAATGCCCTTTAAATAATCAAGAGTATATCCAATAGCAGCTTGGTGCTTTCGTAGAATTTTCAATAGTCTTTCTTCTTCATGTTCTGAAAGGTTAGCACTAATAATAACTGGATATATCTTCTTTTCATCAAGATAAGCATATTTCACAGTGTCTGTCAATTGTTTTAATGCAAACACATGATCACCTTTAGGTGGATGAGGTCCTCCTAGAGTTTCAATAAGTAAATTCTGTTTAAGTATAGGACATTGTTCAAAGAAAATCGTATCTATTTCATTTCTTTCATGCATATGAAAATCATTTTCATGATCTAGCAAATATTGTTCTAAAGGATCAATAGGTGGTACAACAATAGAAGCAAGACCAATTAATTCATCCTTAATAGGCAATTCTTTTTCATGAAGCTTTCTACTAAACTTGGAAAAATTAAACTCATGAGACTCATCAACAAAACTAACACCAACAGTTTGTTTCTCACAATCTATCTTAGCATTAACGGTGTTCAAGAAAGGTCTACCAAAGATAATGGGACAAAAGTCGTCATCTGGGGAACCAAGAATAAGAAAATCAGTAGGGTATTTTCTTTTCCCACACAAGACTTCAACATCTCTAACAATCCCAATTGGTGATATAGTGTCTCAATTAGCGAGTTTAATAGTAACATCTATGTCTTCTAACTCTGCGGTTGTATGTCATTCATAATTTATTTATATAAGGAATAAGGAATAGCACTCACACTAGCACCTATGTCACATAAACCATGATAACAGTGATCTCCTATTTTAACTGAGATAACGGGCATGCCAACAACAGGTCTATGTTTATCTTTTTATTAGGTTTGGCAATTCTAGCAGCTTCTTCACAGAAGTAAATAACATGTCCATCCATATATTCTTCTAATAGATCTTTAACCATAGCAATACTAGGTTCTACTTTGATTTGTTCATCAGGTTTAGGTGTTCTAACATAGCTTTTGTTAACCACGGTTGAAACTTTAGCATGTTCCTTTATCCTAACAGGGAAAGGCGGTTTCTCAATATAAGCAGAAGGATCAACTGGATCAACATTGTAAAGTATAGTTTCTTCTTTAACTGGTACCGGTTCTTTGATTTCTTCTTTAATAGGTGGGTGATATTTAAACCACTTCTCTTTAGGGAGGTCAACCTGAGTAGCAAATGATTCAAAAAAGGAGGCTACTATCTCAGAGTCAAGTCCATATTTAGTGCTAAACTTTTGAAGAGCATCGGTATCCATAAAAGATTTAACACAAACATACTTAAGTTTAATACCTGACTCTTTACCTTTGTCGAGTTCCCAATATTCAGAGTTTCGTTTAATTCTTTCCAAAAGATCCCACCGGAATTCAATAGTCTTCTTCATAAACAAACCAACACAAGAAGTATCAAGCATGGTTTGATCATTATGAGAAAGCCGAGCATAAAAATTCTGGATAATAATTTCCCTTGAGAGCTCATGATTGGGGCATGAATATAACATTGACTTAAGCCTCCCCCAAGCTAGAGCGATACTTTCTGCTTCATGAGGCCAAAAATTACATATATAATTCCTATCGCGATGAACTAGATGCATAGGATAAATTTTTTGGTGGAACTCCAATTTCAATCGATTCCAATTCCAAGAGGCAATATCATTGCATAGCCTATACCATGCCAATGCTTTTCCCTTCAAAGATAAAGGGAAAACCTTCTTCATAACTTCATCTCCTGGTAAACCTGCAAGCTTGAACAATCCACAAATTTGTTCTACATATATCAAGTGCATATCAGGATGTTCGGTTCCATCTCCTGCATAAGGATTAGCTAGCAGTTTTTCTATCATACCCAAAGGAATTTCATATTCAATATTTTCAGTAGGTGTAGTAGGTTGAGGAGTAGCTAATTATGGTTCCGGTCGAGGTCACGATACCCCGAACAGACCCCTCAAAGGATTGTTTTCCATAGTAACAAGTGACAATAAATTTCAACACACTATATACGTGTTTCCTTACCAAATTCCACTTACCAAAGGCGCTTCACTCCCCGACAATGGAGCCAAAAAATATCCTTGATGACCCACAAGTATAGGGGATCAATTGTAGCTCGTTTCGATAAGTAAGAGTGTCGAACCCAACGAGGAGCAGAAGGAAATGACAAGTGGTTTTCAGCAAGGTTATGTTTGCATGTGCTGAATATCTAAGTAGCAGAGTAGTTTGATAGCAAGATAATTTGTAACGAGCAAGTAACGATAGTAACAATAAAAGTGCAGCAAGTTAGCCCAATCCTTTTGAGGCAAAGGACATGCCAAAATGGTCTCTTATGATAAGCAAAGCATTCTTGAGGGTACAGAGGATTTTATTCTAGTCACTTTCATCATGTTGGCTTAATTCGTGTCCAGTACTTTGATAATTTGATATGTGAGTGGACCAGTGCTTAGGTGTTGTTCTTACTTGAACAAACCTCCTACTTACGATTAAATCTCCCGCAAGCATCCGCAACTACGAGACAAGTATTAAGAATAAATTCTAACCATAGCATTAAACTTTTGGATCCAATCGGTCCCTTACGGAATAGCGCAAAAACTGGGGTTTAAGCTTTTGTCACTCTAACAACCCATCATCTAATTGCTACTCCACAATGCATTCCTATCGGGGATATACCCCGCGGTGTAACCTGGTCGGAGATATGACCCGGCTAGGACTTGATGTTTCATTAGTGACCCAGCAGACTATAAGCCGGCGGGAACAGTTAAGCATTGTAAGCTGGCAGACACAGTCATGTAACCCGGCAGACACGGTCATGTAACCCGGCAGACACGGTCATGTAACCCGGCAGATACAGTCAAGTAACCTGGCAGACACGGTCATATAAGCCAGATAGTTAAGCAGACAGTTAAGTCAGACAGTTAAGCCAGATAGTTAAACTTGACAGTTAAGCCGGACAGTTAAGCCAGATGGTAAGCCAGATTGTGAATCAACAGTTAAGAAGCCCATGGAGAAAGCCCATGGAGAGAAGTCGGAATAGTTAAGTCTTAAGTCCGAGTTGGACTCTACATGTAACCCGCCCCTTCAACATATATAAGGAGGGGCAGGGTACCCCAAGAGGGAGCAGTTGAATAATCATTAAGTCTAGACACAACTAGGAGAGCGAGAGTTACGGCGACTCCCTCATGATGATAATGAGACCTATCCACAAACAACATGTATGGTTGTTACCGGATGATGTTTCCCGGGGCCCGAAGTTGTCTAAATCTTCTTCTTGCGTGTCGCGTCTCTCGATTCCGATTAACCCCTTCAAGCTGTCGCATAGATGCGTTGGCCTCACGACTAAGTCCTTGCACCAGGACATCTGCCGTGACGTTTCCACGACAGTTGGCGCCCACCGTGGGGCCTGCGCATGGTGGTGTTAGGTTCTTGGAGGGCTTTTTGCTAGGGTTTCGAGAAGTTTTTCTGGTAAAGAAAGATTCAGCATGGAAGGATTTACGTCAACTGATATTTCATCAATCAAGATCAAAGAAGTTTTTCAACAGCGGCCTATACAAAATTGAGATCCAGGAAGGTTTAGGGTTGTGGTTTTAGTGAGCCACCGTTTTGCGGTTGGCTTGATTGCTTTCAAATCGCCAAGACCGACAATGATTGTTTCTTGAGTCGCCGAGACGGACAAACTTTTGAAGAAGATGCGTCAATCTGAGCCAGCGTTTTGGTTCTTGTCCGGTTTACCGCGACCTGGAGGTAGAAGCAACATTGACTCGGCCTCGTCGGACTGCTTCTGTTGACTGGGAACGCCTCTGAGCTGCGACGACCAGAGTTCGGTCCCCGCGGGCAAATCACCAGGCCACACCTGAGAGTTGTTCGGTAGCACGGCTGTCTCATGTCCCAAGGCGTCTTGCTAAAAACTCGATGTGAAGAACCGTATTAGACTCCAACTTGAGCCGGATTTGGACTCACAGGTTGTGCCTCCGCCTTGACTATGGCCGACTCGCCGCCTTCGCCTCCAGCTCTGAGCTGTGGTTAAGCCGGCCGCTACACCGCGAGCCGCCACTGGAGAATATTGAACCGCCGGAGAGCCGCTGGCCACCCGCCCCGGTCAGATCATTGTCGTGTTAAATTTTTCGCCAAGCCGCCGTTTGAGCCGCCGCCTGGCTCCGCCTCGATTCATCACAAGTCGCCTGCAGCCTCAATCCGAGTCGTCGCCGCAGTCTTAAGTCGACCCCAAGTCGTTTTTTGCTCTGGGCCACCCCCGCGTCTCTAAGCAAACTCTGCTTTTGAGCCGCCCAGATGGCCAGATTTTGCTGAAGTTTTTACTGGCGTGCCTCTCTGAGGTGTTTTCTTCGATTGTTGTGGGGTACCCCTGCCGTGAGCCGCCCCGGGAAGCATCATCCACGGCCTTGCCATTAATCCACCGACCGCTGGGTTGCTTCTACCGTGGCCTTGAGCCGCCCAGACTCCTGCTCCAAGCCGCTGTCTACTGGCTGCGATCTCTCCGCACCTCCATTCGGTCGGCCTCGGACTCACCCCGCATCGCGCCTGCATCCGAGTCGAAGTGGCCTCGAGATGCTACTCTTGAATCCGCCGTGGTCATGCTTCACTGCCATGACGAGTCGCCGCTCCTGCCTTGAGTCTCCACCGACGTGGGCCGCTGCGTGTCGCTGCGCTGCTGGCCTGCCGCTTCGATCCGCCTCACTGCGAGTCGCCGCCGCCCGCGAGTTGCTGATTCACCTCAGTCCCGCACTGTTCGCCTGAGTCGCCACTGCAGACTCCTTCCGCCTTGAGCGCAGCCCTGCCACCTCACTGCTGCAGCAAGTCACCATTAAGCCATCGCGCTGTGTTAGGCGTCCACCTACGCATCGGGTCTCCGAGCGTCGGGTTACCAAACCACAGCTGCCGCACCTCTGGTCAATCCGCCGTGAAGGGTGACGTGGTTTGGTCAACACAACCCAGAGCGCACGCCTGTTTCTTGAGCCGCCCCCGCGGCCTCTTCCAAGCCGCCTCCTCCGCCGAGCCAACGCTGCCGCTCTGAACCGACCGCACATCTTCGAGCCACCGCGTGGACTTCACGTCGAGCTACGCGCCTCTACCAGCGCACCTCCATTGCCAAGCCGCCTTCATCGGTCGCTGTTGTGTCCGATTCTCCTTCGGTTGTCTCCCACAAGTTGCCATTGCGGACGCGCCGGCCGGCTCCCATGTCGTGTCGTGAGCCACCGCCATGTTGTTTCTGCTGCAGCCTTTGGTCCACCACTGCGTGTTAAGCTGGCTGTCATTGCGCCTTCAATCTGCCGTCGTCAGCCGTGCCTCACTGTTAAGCCATTGTGGCTCTACCTCTGCTTCAAATCACCATGGGCCGCGAGGCCTGTGTTGCGGCAGTTTCGCCTCTATTGCAACGAGCCGCTCGACCGCCCCCACTGCCTTCACCGCTTCGAGCGTCGTTTCTGCGACCTACTCAGGCCGTCCCTCGCTCTGTTTTGCTCTGAGCCGCTGCTTCCGCATCATCCTTAGCTTTGAGCCGTCGCCGCGCAACTCCGCCCTGAGTCACTGACCTTGGTGTTGAGCCGCTTTTGTTGAGTCGCATCGGCCTTGCTCCAAGTTGTTGTTGCCGCTGAGCCGCCGCTGCCTTACTGAACTGTCGGTGAGCTGCCGCCTTGCTGAACTGTCGCTGAGCTGCCCGGCTTGCCTTTGCCGTGAACCCGCTGATGCGCAGTGGCTGCTGTACTTCGACGCCGGCTCACCTGCGACCCCCGGTTCGTCTCTGCCTCTGCTACCTCACTGAGCCACCCGTCTTTCGCGCCTGCTCCGTCCGCTTCCAAGCTGCTGTGCCTTGAGCCCTGACCGCCGGCCCTGCACTGCCAAGGAGCCGTACGTCCACGGTGCTGTTTCTACTGCGTTAAGTCGTCGGATCATCTCCGAGCTGAGTCACCGTTGTGGTCACCTTGCTTTATTTCCCCGGGGCCTCTTTGAGCATGTAGTTGTGTCGTTTCGCTGGCCTGCCGCCTCGTCCCTGAGCCATCGCGGTCTGCGCCGCCTTCGGCGACCTGCCAAGCTGCCCCAGCCCCAGACCTTGACTCACTTCTGTTGTGGCTGAGCCGCCGTTGCGGTCTCTGCCGCTGTCATGGTCCGGAGCCTCCGAGCCGGCCTGTAATCCTGTTAAGTCACCGCTACGGGTTGCCTCCATCGTCACACCCTGAATTGAGTTGCTACACCCATAGCCGCCTCGCCTCTATGGCTGTGGCTGCAGGTATGGGAGTCCTGGATTAGGGGGTCCTCGGACAGCCGGACTATATACTTTGGCCGGACCGTTGGACTATGAAGATACAAGATTGAAGACTTCGTCCCATGTCGGGATGGGACTCTCCTTTGCATGGAAGGCAAGCTTGGCAATTCAGATATGTATATCTCCTCCCTTGTAACCGACTCTGTGTAACCCTAGCCCCTTCGGTGTCTATATAAACCGGAGGGTTTTAGTCCGTAGGACAACAACAATCATACCATAGGGTAGCTTCTAGGGTTTAGCCTCTTCGATCTCGTGGTAGATCAACTCTTGTAATACTCATATCATCAAGATCAATCAAGCAGGATGTAGGGTATTACCTCCATCAAGAGGGCCTGAACCTGGGTAAACATTGTGTCCCCCGTCTCCTGTTACTATCCGCCTTAGACGCACAGTTCGGGACCCCCTACCCGAGATCCGCCGGTTTTGACACCGACATTTGTGCTTTCATTGAGAGTTCCACCGTGTCGTCATCATAAGGCTTGATGGCTCCTTCGATCATCGGCAACGATGCGATCCAAGGTGAGGTTTTCCTCCCTGGACAGATCTTCGTATTCGGTGGCTTTGTACTACGGGCCAACTCGCTTGTCCATCTGGAGCAGATCGAGAGCTACGCCCCTGGCCATCAGGCCAGGTTTGGAAGCTTGAACTATACCACCGACATCCGCAGAGACTTTATCTTCGACGGATTCGAACCCATATCAGGTGCGCTGCACAGTCACGATGAGCATGATTTAGCTCTGCCATCAGACAA
This sequence comes from Triticum dicoccoides, assembly GCF_002162155.2. NCBI lineage: Eukaryota > Viridiplantae > Streptophyta > Magnoliopsida > Poales > Poaceae > Triticum > Triticum dicoccoides. The sequence continues at coordinate 572,917,660 of NC_041384.1, read as the reverse complement.
TGTTCGGGAGATCACACCTGTAACTACTCCGGCCCTCAATTCGGAACAGATCTCGCCGTCTGAGGATGGGTGGATGGACCCCGCCACGGAGGCCGCACACTCAGTGGCGATAGAGCCGAATACTGACTTCACCTCCTATGAGACCTGTGTTGCCGGATACTTGGATTCGTCCCCGGCCACATACTCCGAACCGCTCACGTCCATGCCCATCCAATCTGATTGGCACCGATCATGGAGTTCACCTCCGCGGATATCTTTCAGCACTCGCCCCTAGGCGACGTGCTAAACTCATTACAGTCTCTCTCCTTGTCAGGAGACCCTTGGCCGAACTACGTCCGACTCGAGTGGGAAGCGGACGGCGAAGAAATTCGTTCCCCACCCACCACCCACTTGGTAGCTACTGTCGACGACCTAACCGACATGCTCGACTTCGACCCCGAAGACATCGACGGTATGGACGACGATGCGGGGGATGAACAGGAACCATCGCCCACAGGGCACTGGACTACCACCTCATCGTATGATATATACATGGTGGACACCCCCAAAGAAAGCGATGGCAATAAGGAAATGGAGGATAATCCCCCTGAGAAGCAATCCAAGAACTGGCGTCATCGGCGCCGCTCTAAGCCCCGCCATAGAAAAACAGCGATACCGGCACAGGAGACAATAACGCTACAAATAGTGTCGAAGACGAAGACAATCCCCTCCAGCCAGGCTTTGAGCAGGAGGATGGGCAAGCCAGCCCCAAGGAACAGGCAGCAGACGGAGAATCAGAGGATGACAATTACATGCCTCTCTCCCAAGACGAGGTGAGCCTTGGCGACGAAGAATTCATCGTGCCTGAGGATCCCGTTGAACATGAGCGCTTCAAGCGCCGGCTTATTGCCACAGCAAAAAGCCTGAAGAAAAAGCAACAACAGCTTCAAGCTGAGCAAGATCTGCTAGCAGGTAGATGGACTAAGGTCCTGGCAGCCGAGGAACACGAACTCGAGCACCCAATCAAAAGTTTCCCAAAGCGCAGGTTGCTACCCCAACTTGAAGAGGAAGCATTAAAGCATGCGCTCCCAGCATATGACGCGGCAGACCGGCCAACTCGTGGTCGCGACAAAGTGGCATATAAGCCCGAAGTCCAGTCCGCACCCCGTCGCCAGTCAAACAAAAACAGCAAGGCACGGGGTAACACGCGGGACCTGCAAGACGTATTGGAAAACAAAGTAGGACACAAAAGATCGATCTTCGGATCACGAGGGCGCGCCCCAACACATGACGACGACCGTCATGCCGGATATACCAAAAACAAATCCGGCCGGGCCGAACACAGCAGACAAGACTCGTACGAAATGCATCGTGACATAGCCCGGCACAGAGGCGCCGCACACCCCCTATGCTTCACTGATGAAGTAATGGATCATGAATTCCCAGAAGGGTTTAAACCCGTGAACATTGAATCATACGATGGTACTACTAACCCCGCGGTATGGATCGAGGATTTCTTCCTCCACATTCACATGGCCCGCGGGGATGATCTACACGCCATCAAGTATCTCCCATTGAAACTCAAAGGACCAGCTCGGCATTGGCTGAATAGCTTGCCATCAAACTCCATCGGAAGTTGGGAGAACCTAGCAGACGCATTCCTGGATAACTTCCAGGGCACATATATGCGACCACTGGATGCTGATGATTTGAGTCACATAACACAACAGACCGGAGAGTCAGCCAGGAAATTCTAGACCTGGTTCCTAACCAAAAAGAACCAAATTGTGGACTATCCGTATGCCGAAGCCCTAGCGGCCTTTAAGCATAACATCCATGACGAGTGGCTCGCCTGACATCTTAGCCAAGAGAAGACAAGGTCCATGGCAGCCCTCACGGCACTCATGACCCACTTCTGCGCGGGCGAGGATAGCTAGTTGGCTCGTAGCAACAACACAGCAAGCAACACTGGCAAATCAGAGGCCAGAGATAGCAATGGCAAACCTCGGTGCAACAAACACAAACGCTGCAAACATGGTGAAAACGCCGAAGACACGGCAGTCAATGCCGGATTTAATAGCTCTAAGTCCGGTCAGCGGACATGGCCACTCAAAGATGACAATTTGGGTCCGTATAGTTTGGACCACATACTCGACCGTCCATGCCAAATTCATGGCAAACCAGGAACACCAGCCAATCATACCAACAGAAAATGTTGGGTCTTCAAACAAGCTGGCAGATTAGGCGCCAAAAACAAAGATAAGGGGTCTCAAAGCGATTACACGAACGAGGAGCCCAGATCACCGAATAGAGGAAGACAAAAGAAATCTCTCCAGCAAACCCAAACGGTGAATATGGTAAATGCCACCCACACTCCCAACCCGGACCGGATGCACACCCTTAGGGATGTCGACCTAATGAACCAGTCAGCCCGCAATACAAACTAGGGCCGATCACCTTCAACCAAATGTATCGTCCGGTCAACACCAGTCACGGCAATCCAGCCGCACTAGTCCTCGACCCAATAATTGACAGGTTCCACCTCACACAAGTTCTTATGGACGGAGGCAGTAGTGTAAATTTGCTTTACCAGGACACAGTGCACAAGATGGGCATCGATCATTCGATGATCAAACCCACTAAAGCCACCTTTAGAGGTATTATACCAGGCGTGGAGGCCAGCTGTACCGGCTCCATCACCCTCGAGGTAGTCTTTGAATCACTAGACAATTACCGTGCGGAAGAGTTAATCTTTCACATCGTCCCCTTTCGCAGTGATTATTAGGCACTGCTCGGGCGAACTGCGTTCGCTTGGTTCAACGCGGTGCCACATTATGCCTACCCTAAACTCAAGATGCCCGGTCTATGCGGCGTCATCACAGTTAATGGCGAGGCCGAACTCTCCTTTGGTACCACAGAGTACGCCGCCGCTTTAACAGTAGAAGCAATGGAGGGCACCTTTTAGTCAAATCTTGAGTCGACGGCTCAAACCCCGGACACATTCAAAGTAGTCTGAACTACTTCACGGCAGGATAGCCCGGATCATCCAGGGCTCAACTAAACATTCTGGCAAAGTCCAGAACATGCCACATATCACGGCTCAACCGCTCTCCGGCACACAAATATTTCTTACATTTCCTCTGCAGGCTCACCTTTGCGCAGAACGGGACCGGTGGCATGGTACCAGCTCGAACGCACAAGGGAATCTCTAGATATTCCTCGCGACGTCCATCCGACTATACTCCGGATTTGCACACATCTTCTTCATCCCCGGTCCCCGCAGGTTCCACAGTCATACTCCCCTTTTTATCGCATTACCTGTACTCATATGCTTCGACGTATTATTCAAATACAACATGTGGATTTATATGACGCTTATCTGCTGTTATTTCTTATTGAAACTCTTTTGTTAAGTGGCATCTGTACACCGTGATATGCCTTTGCCAGGGGCTTCGTTTTACCCATAATACAGCAATAAAGTCTGAACACCTTCACGGAAGTTCGGCACCCCGAACTTATAGCATTATATGCATCAGCTCTGAATCATGTCTTGGGTCAAATGTTGGGTTTGCCCGGCTCCCATGTTTTGTTGCCTTACATTCCGCTATATCGGCTAAGGCGGCACAGGGAGAACTATTGCGATTGTGTCTTGGTTCTTCTAGACGAGCACCTCAGTAGAGAAAGCCGAAAACTGACTGTCATGATACGGCGAGAGCTGGTCAGGTGTTTGAGAGGTTGTAAAATCTTTAAGGATTTCTCCCGCATAATGCCATAACCAATGCAGCGTGCGATGGATCGGTTCTTCTTCCGATCAGGTGCCTATAGGGCCCCTCGTGCGGTCTTCCGAACAGCAGGGGATGCGCCTACCTTCCTAATGCTCCTATGGCTAAGTGAGAATGGTAAAGCCCTATAGTCCGATTGCCTGGTTCACTGTGCTGAACACCTCCTTCAAAGGACCCAACACTGGGGTAAAGAGTGATCAGGTTTATCCCAAACACCCCCGTATTTCTTACGAGGGGGAAGAAGCCGACGACTGGCTAATTCTCAGGTTTAATATATAAAATGGCCGCGCAGGAGGGTAAACTTTTACAACAGGCAATAAATAATAGAAATGACCTTGTTCACACATTACAAAGGACAACATGAATATATTCATGGAAATACAATGTCCTTGGTGCATTGCTCCGTCGCAAGGCAGGATCCTTTCAGGACACTTTCATAATACAATTCGGGCTTGCGGTGCTCCTTTCCCTCTGGCGGTCCCTCGGTCATCAGCTTTTCAGCATCCATCTTCCCCCAGTGCACCTTTGCGCGGGCAAAGGCCATTCATGCACCTTCTATGCAGACCGACCGCTTGATGACGTCAAGTCGAGGGCAGGCACTAACAAGCCGCCTCACAAGTCCGAAGTAGCTACCTAGAATCGGCTCGGCATGCCATAGCCGGATAATCAAATCCTTCATGGCTAGTTCAGCCGCCTTATGCAGTTCGATCAGCTGATTCAGTTGATCGGTTAAAGGCACCGGATAATTCGGTGCCAGATATTGTGACCAAAAGAGCTTATCCACAGTATTCCCCCCTTCGGCTCGGTAGAATTGGGCGGCATCCGATATGCTGCGAGGAAGTTCCGCAAATACCCCTGGAGAAATCTAAACTTAAAATTATAGAGCATAATTTTCCGCCGTGATCTCCCTCGCCTCTTGGATCTCCTGCAGGGCATCTTGGGTTTTCCCACGGGCATCACACACGGCCTGATGAGCCCTGGTGAGTTCGGATTCTTTCTCTGTTAAACTCTGCTCCAGGGTCTTGCATTTTTTCATGGCCTCTTGGAGCTCTTGCCTAGCTTCCACAACCTTGGCCTCGTGCTTCTCACGAAGAGCCTCCTCAGCGGCTGCCTTTTCCTCGGCCTCAGCAACATCCTTCTTCAGAGCCTTGACTTCGGTCATCACCCCTGGCGCAAATCATGACACATATTCTATCATACTGAAAATTTGTTCGCACTAAACGCAAACAAGATTTGTGCATACCTTGTTGATCTTCCAACTGCCTTTTTAACTGGCCAAGCTCCGCTTAGGCCCGCTCCAGACTTTGATTCAGTCTGGAAACCTCCGCGGTATGAGCGGCAGTAGCCGCTACAGACACCTTCTTATAAAAGAAGAGAGATAGATATCATCAAATGAGTCTTCCTATGAAAAATATATTTGATCCTCTGTCCGGTTCTTTCGTTCACCGGACAGTGTATCAAGGGCTACTATCCATACTATGACACTCTTCGAAACCGTATAAAACATACCACAAAACCTCTCATAAGGTCGATACAGGCTTCATTCAGTCCATTTTCAGCGGACTGAATCTTCTCAATCACCGCACCCATAAGGGCACGGTGTTCATCAACGATGGAGGCGCTCTTTAGCGCCGCCAATAAAGCACCCGGCGCCTCTGGATGGACAGAGGTCGCCGGTGGAACAGGGACGCCCTCTCCAGCCGAGGAAGGCCGTCTGCTTGATTCCGGAGCCGTATTGGTCTCCGAAACTATGTCCGGCTGGGGGCCGAATTCAAGATGGTCCCCGCAGTCCACTCCTATGGGGATCTTCTCCCCCATGTCTCCGGCCCCTGTAGTTTGACCTCCAGGCGCCGCCTTCACGATTTTCTCCGCCCCTCCTTGGATGGAGTCCCTCTGGGACGAAGCCTCGGTGTTGATCACATGTTCGGGGGAAGGGGCCTTCGAAGGCATCCCGCTCTCCATAGCATCCGAGCTCAGCAAATCCTCAGACGAGGATTGCTCGGAACGGGTCCCCTTCGGACTACAAAAAAATATGGCTCAGGTTAAAATACTATGCCATGATGGGTCCAGACACATGAACATGTTCGGATTTTATATACTCACGAGTTCACTAGGGGCTGGGCCCTAGGATCCCACGCCGGGCTGCTATCGGCAACGGCAGTGGACTCTTCCGGAAGACGAGCTTTTCCCCTTTTAGGCCAGCGGAGGGAGTCCTCTTCTTTCTTCCCCCTACTAGGGATTTGTCTTCCTCCTCCTCGTCCTGTTCGGAGGCGGGTCGGGCACGGTGATGAAGGCCGCCCCGGGTCTTTTTGGCCTCCTTTTCGGTTTTCTTCTCTGGCACCTTGTAAGGCGCCGGGTCCAACATCTTCGTGAGAAGTGGGCCGGCCGGTTCTTCGGGGAGCAGGGTCGGACATTGGATCCGCCCGGCCTTCTTCGTCCAGCCCTAGGAGAGTTGTGTAAAACACATTAAGCATTTCCCTTGAGTTATGCGAATAAAACGGATGGTAACTTACCGAGCTTGCAGGGCGGGACAATTGGTACCCATGGTCCTCGGCCGAGTCCGGCCATGATTTGCCAGGCTTAAAAAGCACCTTCCAGATGTCTTCGTGCGAGGATCCAAAGAGCTCTCGCAGGGTCTGGTGATTAGTCGGATCGAATTCCCAGATTGCAAGTCCGGTGTTGACAAGGTAGGATCCGACAGACTAACATCACCTGGACTACATTGACAAGTTCGATATTATTGTCTTCCATATCCTTGACGCTCGTCTGGAGCACCAGCAATTCGTCGGACGAAGACCGGTCCAGGTCCTTCTTGAGCTAGGACGTGAGCCGCAGAGGGGCTCCGGACCGGAACTCGGGAGCAGCGCCCCACTTCGCGTTGCGCGGCTCAGTAATGTAAAACCACTCCTGTTGCCACTCCGTGACGGAATCATTGAAGGTACCTGTAGGCCATGTGACATTGGGCATCTTGCTCACCATAGCGCCCCCGCACTCAGCGTGCTCACCGCCCACTACCTTGGGCTTTACATTAAAGATCTTCAGCCATAAACCGAAGTGTGGCGTGATGTGGAGAAAAGCCTCGCACATGACAATGAATGTCGAGATATTGAGGAAGGAATTGGAGGATAGATCATGAAAATTGATCTCGTAATAATACATGATGCCGCGAACAAATGGGTGGAGGGGAAACCCTATCCCGCGGATAAAATGAGGGAGGAATACGACCCTTTCATGGGGTTCCGGGGTAGGGACGATCTGTCCCGCCGTCGGGAGATGGTGGACGATTTCCTGGGCTAGATACCCGACCTCCCGAAGTTTCTTGATGTCCTTCTTCTGGACGGTAGAGGCCATCCACTTGTCTCCCGCTCCGGACATATTTGGAGTGGTTCTTTGGAGAAAATGCGAACTTGGGCGCTGGAGCTCGAGTGCGCAAGAATGGATGGGCAGGAGAGAAGAAGGCGTGGGTAAAAAGGTGGAACCCTTACCCCTTTATAAGGGCGGAAGAAACTATGCGCCTCCCCACTTGCCTGGTAAAACTCGCTTATTCCCAAGCGTCATGATTGATGGCACGGTTGGGTTACCCACACCCGTATTGATGAGAATCCCGTGATAAGGGGACACGATCTCTGCTTCGACAAGACGTGCCAAGAAAACCGCCTCACAATATGTGTAGTAGCTGGTTGAGAAAAACGGTTCGAATAATAACTGGGGCCATGGCGTGATGTCACGTTATGAAAAGTTGTCAGCGGATTAGATTTGTGGAAGTATTATTCTCTCTATGGTGGTATGTGGAATTTGTTCTGCAGAGCCGGACACTATCCTTGTGTTCAAAATCTTCTATGGAGTATTCGGAGGAGGAACCCGCCTTGCAATGTCAAAGACAATATGCGAGCCGGACTCATTGTCATTGAAGCCTGGTTCAGGGGCTACTGAGGGAGTCCTGGATTAGGGGGTCCTCGGACAGCCGGACTATATACTTTGGCCGGACCGTTGGACTATGAAGATACGACTCTCCTTTGCGTGGAAGGCAAGCTTGGCAATTCGGATATGTATATCTCCTCCCTTGTAACCGACTCTGTGTAACGCTAGCCCCTCCGGTGTCTATATAAACTAGAGGGTTTTAGTCCGTAGGACAACAACAATCATACCATAGGGTAGCTTCTAGGGTTTAGCCTCTCCGATCTCGTGGTAGATTAACTCTTGTAATACTCATATCATCAAGATTAATCAAGCGAGAAGTAGGGTATTACCTCCGTCGAGAGCGCCCGAACCTGGGTAAACATTGTGCCCCCTGCCTCCTGTTACCATCCGCCTTAGACACACAGTTCGGGACCCCCTACCCAAGATCCGCCAGTTTTGACACCGATAGCAGGTTCACCTGAGCTCCCCTTCTGCCACGCCACGAGTCAAGTTCCGCCACAGTTGGCCGCGATGTGCAAAAACCGTGCTGCTTAGTTGGGTGCATAACAATGGATATTGATAGTTTAAGAAAGGCACTTGACCGAATTGTTGAAAAGCGTGTATGACTTTCTGTTAAACAGTTCAGGAAGTTATTAATCAGATTGTGAATGAAGATGATACAGAACATATTGAAGATGCAGATGATGAATACAGATACCATGGACAGTTATGACTGCTCATCCATCCTTGCAGAACTGAAGGCCAAGCTAAACAAAATGGTGCCATTGATCCAACTTGAAGGATGACAAAAAGAAACTAAAAGTTGCCTCGATCAAATATCTCAAAGCTCCTAGAGAAGTCTTTTAAACCAGATATTGCGAAGGAGATGTATGGAATATTTGAAGCGATGCAAGCGAGAGACCTTGAGCCTGCGCTCAGTTGGCTGCTAAGAACTATGATCTCTTATTTTAGAATAGCTCAATGCTTGACATAAATGCCAGGTTCTCACATGTTTACACAGGCGTTTGGGAAATCAAGGGAACAGTACAAAGTCCAGAAACATTTCATATTGTTTTTAATGTGTGAGGCTACAGCAAGTGGGGCAAGCCGCGATAGGCATGGCGCAGGCCACGAGTAGGCGCTCGGCTTCGTGAGTAACAGAACACAAGTACAATGGTCACAGACACCAAGTGATGACCCACAAGTATAGGGGATCTATCGTAGTCCTTTTGATAAGTAAGAGTGTCGAACCCAACAAGGAGCAGAAGGAAATGATAAGTGGTTTCCAGCAAGGTATTCTCTTCAAGTACTAAAACAAGTGGTAAAAGATAGTTTTGTGATAGGATAATTTGTAACGAGCAACAAGTAGCAAAAGTAAATAAAGTGCAGCAAGGTGTCCCAATCCTTTTTGTAGCAAAGGACAAGCCTGGACAAACTCTTATATAGAGAAAAGCGCTCCCGAGGACACATGCGAATATCGTCAAGCTAGTTTTCATCACGTTCATATGATTCGCGTTCGGTACTTTGATAATTTGGAATGTGGGTGGACCGGTGCTTGGGTGTTGTCCTTACTTGCACAAGCATCACACTTATGATTAACCTCTATTGCAAGCATCCGCAACTACAACAAAAGTATTAAGGTAAACCTAACCATAGCATGAAACATGTGGATCCAAATCAGCCCCTTACGAAGCAACGCATAAACTAGGGTTTAAGCTTCTGTCACTCTAGCAACCCATCATCTACTTATTACTTCCCAATGCCTTCCTCTAGGCCCAATAATGGTGAAGTGTTATGTAGTCGACGTTCACATAACACCACTAGAGGAGAGACAACATACATCTCATCAAAATATCGAACGAATACCAAATTCACATGACTAATAATAGCAAGACTTCTCCCATGTCCTCAGGAACAAACGTAACTACTCACAAAGCATATTCATGTTCATAACCAGAGGGGTATTAATATGCATATAGGATCTGAACATATGATCTTCCACCAAATAAACCAACTAGCATCAACTACAAGGAGTAATTAATACTACTAGCAACCCACAGGTACCAATCCCGGACTTGGAGACAAGAATTGGATACAAGAGATGAACTAGGGTTTTGAGAGGAGATGGTGCTGGTGAAGATGTTGATGGATATTGCCCTCTCCCGATGAGAGGAGCGTTGGTGATGACGATGGCGATGATTTCCCCCTCCCGGAGGGAAGTTTCCCCGGCAGAATAGCTCCGCCAGAACCCTAGATTGGTTCCGCCAAGGTTCCGCCTCGTGGCGGCGGAGTTTCGTCCGAGAAGATGGCTTGTGATTTTTCCTCATCGAAAGACTTCATATAGCAGAAGATGGCCATCGGAGGGCCACCAGGGGGGCCACGAGGTAGGGGGCGCGCCAGGGGGTAGGGCGCGCCCCCCACCCTCGTGGGCAGGGTGTGGCCCCCCTGGTGAACTTCTTGCGCTCAGTATTTTTTATATATTCTGAAATTGACTTCCATGAAACTTCAGGACTTTTGGAGCTGTGCAGAATAGGTCTCTAATATTTGCTCCTTTTCCAGCCCAGAATCCCAGCTGCCGGCATTCTCCCTCTTTATGTAAACCTTGTAAAATAAGAGAGAATAGGCATAAGTATTGTGACATAATGTGTAATAATAGCCCATAATGTAATAAATATTGATATAAAAGCATGATGCAAAATGGACATATCACCAGGCGGTGACATGACCAGTTGTCCCATCTCAAAAATCAACTTTAGTATTGTTTTCATCTATATATTGCCTCCAATGCAGAACACAAAATTATCAGGTGATATCCAACTACGTCTATTTTTATTGGTATATATTGTTTTTGTCAAAAGAACAATTACTTTGGTTTGCAAGTTGCCCCATGCAGGATTCAAACCAGTCTATATCACGGTTAATTATGGAGAATCTCAAGCCAACTCCTCAAGTCGCCTTGAGATTCGGGAGCTATGATGACATGGCTAGTAAATGTTGCCAGTTTAAAGGCCGTCAGAAAATTTCCGGCCCAAAATGTTGATTCTGGTTTAAAAACCGGTTCAAGGGAAATCTGTTATCTCCCACAAAGCTGTGAAGCTCTCAATATCCGGTTTAAAATTCCGGCTCAAGAAGAATTATCTCTTGCAAAGTTGAGTTCTCAGGAAAAATTAAAGGTTGCCAAAGAGAGCTTGCTGGCATGATGCGCGGTTCAAACATGGGTATTCTTCCTTATTGGCTTATTTTATGGTCACTTGGGGGCTTCCTGTTAGAACATAGATCATATTCGAACCAAAGAGAACATAGCTGTCGATACCCTCTTGATCGGCGCAATGCCAAACTCACTAGGCGGCTTCTTGATCGTATTCGAATCATAGCTTAACCCCTTTTGGGTCCGACTTGGATCGTATTCGAATTAGGGTCGTCAAAAACCTCTCAAGGTCATTTGGGGGCTTCCTGTTCAAACATAGGTCGTATTCAAACCAAAGAGAACATAGCTGTCGGCACCCTCTTGATCGGCGCAATGCCAAAGCCACTGGGGGCTACATGATCGTATTCGAATCCTAGCTTAACCCATTTGCTCCGGTTTAGTGATCGTATTTGAATCAGAAGCCTCAAATTCTTCTTTGTATTTTTCTTAAGTTTTTTGAAAACAGTCTTTTGGGTTTGTCTTGAGACTTTTTGTTCATATCTGAGGCATATATGTGGTTTCGATTAACCCGGCTTGACTTTGGATGATAAACATTTGGAAGTTTTCGGCTTCTACAGATTGGGTTATCACCCTTACTGCACAGGTATCCTAAACCGGCAGTATGATTCAATATCGCAGGAACCGGTTTTTCAAACCGGGTTATATTATTCAAATCTTTAATAGCCAACATGGCTGGATTTTTATTATGGTTATCAATAACCAATATTATGATTGAGGTTTTCAAAGTCGCTTCAGCGCAATGGATATTATTTTATCAATGGATATAATTTATTCTACAATGGAAGGAATAGTCCCGAGTTGCTGCAGGCTTATGACCCGGCACTTGGGGGCTACATTATTCAAGTTGAGATCACATCAAATATGCAAGTCCCATGTCACTGCCAGCATGCACCATGGCACTTGGGGGCTAATGCAAAGACATTTTTACTAGCCTTATTGAAGACCCGACTCATCACATCATAATGAGCTGGCCCTTGGGGGCTACCAATTGCTCCTATCAACAATTCAACATACATAAGTTTTATTTCATTATATTGAAGGGTCCACTACTCAGTTGGTAAAGCACAAAGCTCTTAACCTTGTGGACGTGGGTTCAAGCCCCATGATGGGGGTTACATCATATGATGTTCTTTTCAAAGAAGTATATATAAAGTCCCAGCTCAATATTATCTTACTGAGCCGGCCCTTGGGGGATACACGTTGCTATTCAAATCTACATGATCATATTTATAAAGTCCCTGCTCATTATTGCATAATGACCTCGCCCTTGGGGGCTACACTGGTTGAAGTTTTTATGAGCATAAGGCAATTACAAGTCCCAGGTTGCTGCAAGCATCACAACACGGCACTTGGGGGCTACATATGTGGAATATTCAGTTTTGATTAGTGATTGAGATGGACAATCTAGATTTCTTCAAGGTTGCAACATTTATATTGAAACAAGTCTTAAGCTATCACAATGTTTCTCCTCTTAAGACTTGGGGGCTACAGGTAATATGGACATGAGGGAGAGAAAACTTCGAAATTCTCAGTTTTGACCCGGCGTCAACAACAGTTATAACTTACCATTATCTATTTATAACCCGGCAAGTCTTTCATCTTTAAGCCGGTTGAAGGTCACATGAGCATTTCAAAGACCAATATTTTTAAGCATTGGGAGCTGAGTCAAATGAATTATTCTTCACATTCTTTCTTTGTGAGAAACCAACGTCGGCAAATTGATTATGAAGTTGGCTATTGACCCGGATTTTCTGGAAGAAGGAAATGACAAGGACGCAAAGATGTTCAGGTGTCGGCTTACAAGAATATTTAACCCGGAGCATAACCTGTTAAAATTGTTCTTGTGTTTTGTTTACAGGATCAGTTTAACATGGATAAATCCAAATTAAACTGGGGGCTAATGTCGGGGATATACCCCGCGGTGTGACTCGGTCAGAGATATGACCCGGCTAGGACTTGATGTTTCATTAGTGACCCGGCAGACTATGATCCAGCGGGAACAGTTAAGCATTGTAAGCTGGCATACACAGTCATTGTAAGCTGGCAGACACAGTCATGTAACCCGGCAGACACAATCATGTAACCCGGTAGATACAGTCAAGTAACCCAGCAGACACAGTCATATAAGCCAGATAGTTAAGCAGACAGTTAAGTCAGACAGTTAAGCCAGATAGTTAAACTTGACAGTTAAGCCAGACAGTTAAGCCAGATGGTAAGCCAGATTGTGAATCAACAGTTAAGAAGCCCATGGAGAAAGCCCATGGAGAGAAGTCGGAATAGTTAAGTCTTAAGTCCGAGTTGGACTCTACATGTAACCCGCCCCTTCAACATATATAAGGAGGGGCAGGGCACCCCAAGAGGGAGAAGTTGAATAATCATTAAGTCTAGACACAACTAGGAGAGCCGGAGTTACAGCGACTCCCTCATGAAGATAATGAGACCTAGCCACAAACAACATGTAGGGTTGTTACCGGATGATGTTTCCCGGGGCCCGAAGCTGTCTAAATCTACGTCTTGCGTGTCGCGTCTCTCGATTCCGATTAACCCCTTCAAGCTACTGCATAGATGCGTTGGCCTCACGACTAAGTCCTTGCACCAGGACATCTGCCGTGACGTTTCCACGAAATTTCCCTTAGGCCCAAATATGGTGACGTGTCATGTAGTCGGCGTTCACATGGCACCACTAAGGGAATCACAACGTACATACTATCAAAATATCGAACACATATTAAGTTCACATGATTACTTGCACCATGATTTCTTCCTTGACCTCAAGAACAAAAGTAACTACTCACAAACGATAATCATGCTCAAGATCTGAGGGGTATTAAATAGCATATTGGATCTGAACATATAATCTTCCACCAAATAAACCATATAGTAATCAACTACAAGATGTAATCAACACTACTAGTCACCCACAAGAACCAATCTATAGTTCCGATAACAAGATTGAACACAAGAGATAAACTAGGGTTTGAGATGAGATGGTGTTGTTGAAGATGTTGATAGAGATTGCCCTCCCCAAGATGGGAGAATTGTTTGTGATGATGATGACGATGATTTCCCCCTTCGGGAGGGAAGTTCCCCCGGCGGAATCGCTCCGCCGGAGGGCAAAAGTTCTCCTGCCCAAGTTTCGCCTTGAGACGGCAGCGCTCCATCCAGAAAGTCCTCCCCTTATTTTTTTCTAGGTCAAAATGACTTATATACCAGAAGGTGGGTACCGGAGGTGGGCCTGGGTGAGCACAACCCACCAGGACGCGCCTGGGCTCCCTGGTGCGCCCAGGTGGGTTGTGCCCACCTGGTGGGCCCCCTCTGGTAGTTATTTGCTCCAATATTCCTCAAATAATCCATAAAAAATCTCCGTGAAGTTTAAGCTTGTTTGGAATTGTGCAGAATAGGTGGCCTGACGTAGCTTTTCCAGGTCCAGATTTCCAGCTGCCGGAATTCTCCCTCTTTGTGTATACCTTGCATATTATGAGAGAAAAGGAATTAGAATTACTCCCAAAAGCATTATTATGGACAAAAACATTGTAAATAACAGTAAGGAAACATGATGCAAAATGAACGTATCAATAATCTCTTTGGGGTTGTAGCAATAACCTAGTAATTCACCAATTGGGGACTTATAGTTGTGGTACTTGATTGCTGATAAGCAATTGTGGGTTTATAACCCGGTGGCTCATGGCCAAAAGAGGCTCAATATTGATCTATGCCAACCCGAACTTCTTTTGACCTGGAGACTTATGGTCTTTGCAATAATATGATCAAGAGCAAAAAATTCCTGCAAACACAAAAATAAAGAGCACAAATATATATACATACATATATATATAAGTCGGCTTTTGAGGCTCGATAAAAAGAATGGATTTCGAGGCTCGAGTCTTGCTTCAATGAAGCTTGGCGTGATAGCCTTGGTTTATCCTTGCTTTCTGTAAGCCGGCTCTCACCTGACTTAAGCCGTCGTTTCAACCTTGACTAGTTCAGGGTCATAAAGATTGACTGTCAAGAGTACGGAGGTTCACTGATACGTCTCCAATGTATCTATAATTTATGAAGTATTCATGCCATGTTTACAATAATTTTATGTGATTTTGGTATGATTTGCATAGAACTAACCCGGGCTGACGATGTTTTCAGCAGAACTACCATTGTGTTGTTTTTGTGTAGAAATGAAAGTTCTCCAAATGAGCTGAAACTTTTTGACGATTTATTTTGGAACAAAGACCCCTAAGCTTTGTGGAAGGACCAGAAGGTGAAGGAGTACGTCACAAGACACCGAGGCGCGCCAGGGGGCCCAGGCGTGCCCCGGTAGGTTGTGCTCACCTCGAGGCCCTCTTCGCGTGAAACCGACGCCAAAATATCCTATAAATAGAGAATCCATCAGAAGTAACCCTAGATCGGAAGTTCGCCATCGCAAGCCTCTATGGCCACAAAAAACCAATCTAGACCCCATTTTGGCACTTCGCCGGAGGGGGAAACCATCACCTGTGGCCATCTTCATCATCCCGGCGGCCACCGTGATGAGGAGGGAGTAGTCCACCCTCGGGGCTGTGGGTTTGTACTAGTAGCTATGTGTTTAATCTATATCTCTCTCGTGTTCTTGAGATATCACGATCTTGGTGTATCACGAGCTTTATTAATATAGTTGGATCATATGGTGTTTCTCCCTCTCTATCTTGTTGTGATGAATTGAGTTTTCCCTTTGAGATTTCGTTCTTATCGGATTGAATAATTTTATGGATTTGAGAGCACTTGATATATGTATTGGATACGAATACTCATGGTGACAATGGGGTATTATATTGATTCACTTGAGATATGTTTTCGCACTCAATTCGAGGATCCCCCAAGGTGACATTGGGGTAATCTATGCATAAGGGTTGATGCATGTTCTCATCTTTTGTTTCTCCGGTAGAAATCTTGGGGCACTATTTGAGGTTCTTTGTGTTGGATTGAGTATTATGAACCTAATTTTGCTTTGGCGTTATTTTAGTGCGAACTCTTGATAGATCGACCGGAAAGAATAACTTGGTATTATTTTAGTACGAACTCTTGATAGACCGATCGGAAAGAGTAGCTACAAACAATTTATTCTTATGTTCTCCGCTAGATAAGAACTTGGGAGTGATTCTTCATCACACGTTGAGGGATGGTTATGTGATCCAATTAGATTAGCATTGTTGAGAGATTGCACTAGCGAAAGTATGGACCCTAGGCCTCATTTTCAAGCATTGCAATACCATTTGTGCTCCGTTTTATCAATTGCTACCTTGCTGTTCTTTATTGTTCCTATTACAAAAATCAATATCTACTATCATTACTACGCTTTTATCACCATCTCTTCGCCGAACTAGTGCACCTATACAAATTACCATTGTATTTGGTGTGTTGGGGACACAAGAGACTTTTTATTATTTGGTTGCAGGGTCATTTGAGAGACACCATCTTCATTCTACGCCTCCCACAATTGACAAACCTTAGGTCATCCACTTGAAGGAAATTTGCTACTGTCCTACAAAACTCTAGGCTTGGAGGCCCAACATGAGTCTACAAGAACAATTTGTGTAGTAGACATCAGTCACCATTTTGGAGTAGCATCAAGCAGATAGGCAGGTTTAACCAATATATTGTGCCATTATTTGTTGGGTCAAGAGGGTGAGAAAGCTAAACTCGCTGAGTTGGAAGCCCCCAAGTGACCTATGACCACTTAATAAAAGACTCATGCACAATATATGAGATGAAACGACAGAGGCCCCGAGTTTCGAGGTTGCCCGCTTTATTATGTTGATTATAAAAAGGTATACACATGATGTAGCCATGCAGGAATGTACAATGACTAGAGTCGGTGGCTCAAGTGTAGTAAGGCCAAAGATGAGCAATGTTCCAAGGTCTGCTTGTCTCCTCCTCAAAGGTACGTGACTTGCTTCGTTCACGTATGTCGATGAGATAATGCGACCCATTGTTGAGGTTTTTTCTAACCACAAGGGGTCCTTCCCAAGGAGGTGAGATTTTATGCATGCTTGTCTAATCTTGAATCAAACAAAGCACTATGTCGACCGCTTGGAAAGTACGGCTTCGAACCCTATGGTTGTGATAGTGACATAGGTCTTGTTGATAAATTGCAGATCAAGCCGCCGCGAGATCACATTCCTCCTCCAAGGCATCCAAAGCATTTTGATGCACCGTTTCATTATCTGCTTCGACGTAAGCCGCCACGTTGGCGAGTCATGACAAATATCACTTGGAAGAACCGCCTTTGCGCCATAAACCATGAAGAACGTCATGTAGCCAGTTGATCTGTTGGGGGTAGTCCTTAAGCTCCAAAGAACTGAGGGTAACTCTTCAACCCAACAACCCAGTGTGCGTTCCAAGGGAACCATGAGCCGGGGCTTGATCCCTCGTAATATCTGCTGGTTAGCACGCTCGGCCTGACCATTGGACTGTGGATGAGCCACTGAGGGTACATCAAGCTAGATATGTTCCTTTTAACAGAACTCCTTCATAGCACCTTTAGACAGATTTGTCCTGTTATCAGTGATGATACTATGAGAATAACCGAAGTAGAATATCAGCTTTTTCACAAACTGTACTGCAGTCGTTGCTTCACAATTGTTGACTGGCTCTACTTCAACCCACTTGGTAAACTTATCAACTGCAACCAAAAGGTAAGATTTCTTGTCTTTAGACCTCTTCAACAGCCTGACCATATCAAGCCCCCAAACTACAAACGGCCAAGTCATTGGGATCATCCACAACTCTTGAGCCAGCACATAAGCTTGTCTTGCAAATTTCTGGCTACCATCACACTTGCGAACGATATCCTCTGCATCAGCATGAGCCGTCAACTAGTAAAAACCATGACGAAAAGCCTTGGCCACCAAAGATCTAGACCTGGCATGATGACCACAATCCCCTGCATGAATTTCATGTAGGATCTCATGGCCTTCTTCAGGGGAAACACAGCGTTGAAACACGCCAATCACACTGCATCTGTGTAACTCGCCATTGGTAATTGTCACGGACTTAGATGGCGGATGATCTATCGAGCAAAGATTTCCTCCTCTGGAAGCTCACCCAGGGTCAAATAAGCTAGATAAGGCACTATCCAATCTAGAGTAGCATGTAGAGCCGCCACCAACTGTCCCTTCGGGTCAGGGATAGCCAGGTCTTCCTATGACTGTAACTTGATAGAAGGGTTATGCAGCACATCAAGGAACACATTAGGGGGGCCGGCTTACACTGAGAACCTAACCGGGACAAAGTATCAGCCGCCTCATTAAGCCGTCCATCTATGTGATCCACTTGATATCCTTTAAAGTGACCAGCAATATTAGTCACTGCTTGATGATAAGCCGCCATGAGAGGGTCTTTGGAGTCCCACTTTCCTAAAACTTGCTGTGCCACTAGATCTGAGTCGCCAAGACATCTAAACCGGCTCAAATTCATCTCCTTGGCCATACGAAGCCCATGGATTAAAGCTTCATACTCGGTTGAATTGTTAGTACATGGAAACATAAGCCTTAAGACATAATAGAATTTTTCACCTCACGGGGAAGACAAGATAACTCCAATTGCCTGGACCCATCAAAGTGTATCGTCTAGTATGTATTGTCTAGATTCTCCTCTGGTGTTTGTAACTCTGTCCAGTCATTAATGGAATCCACCAACGCTTGAGACTTCATGGCAGTACTGTGCACATATTTCAAGTGATGTGGCCCCAGCTCAATAGCCCATTTAGCAACCCGGCCTGTGGCCTCTTTGTTTTGGATGATATCCCCCAGAGGAGCTGAACTAACCACGGTGATTGGATGCTCAAGGAAATAATGGTTCAAATTGCGGGTAGCCATGAACATGCCAAACACCAACTTCTGCCACAATGTGGATATCTCTGCTTAGACTCCGTGAGAACTTCACTGACATAATAAATTGGCCATTGAATTGGATATTCTTTCCCTACCTCTTTGCGCTCCACAACAACTGCCATGCTGACAGCTTTACTGTTAGCCGCCATGTACAGGAGCATAGGCTCTTTCTCTATCGGAGCAGCTAAGACCGGCGGCTCAAGCAACTGTTTCTTAAGCGCCTCAAAGGCCTCATTAGCAGCATCACTCCATGCAAACTTGTTCGTCTTTTTCATCATCGAGTATAAGCGGATTTCTTTCTCACCCAGGCGGCTTATGAACCGGTTCAGGGCAGCGATACGACCCGCCAGTCGCTGAACATCATTAATGTAGGCCGGCTTAGACAAGGAGGCGATTGCTTCGATCTTATCCAGGTTAGCTTTGATGCCCCTCTCTGATACCAGAAAACCCATCAATTTTCCTACAAGTACACCAAAAACGCACTTGGTCGGGTTAAGCATCATCTTGTAGACCCGGAGATTGTGAAACGTTTCCTTCAGGTCCTCAAGCAGAGTTTCTTTCTTCTTGGATTTAACCATAATATCATCAACATAAGCATGAACATTGCGTCCAATCTGTCCATGGAAGCAATTCTGAACACTGCATTGAAAAGTCGCATGTGCACTCTTGAGCCCAGAAGTCATAGAAACATAACAGAAAGCTCCAAAGGGTGTGATAAAGGTTGTCTTCTCCTTGTCTTCAACTGCCATTTTGATCTGATGATAACCAGAATAAGCATCCAAGAAACATAGACTCTCACAACCCGTCGTTGCACTAATAATCTGGTCGGTGTGGGGAAGAGCAAATGGATCAGCTGGACAAGCCTTGTTAAGATTCGTGTAGTCAACACACATACGCCAGGTGTTGTTCTTATTAAGTACTAGAACCGGGTTAGCCAGCCACTAAGGGTGAAAAACTTCAACTATGAACCCGGTAGCCAAGAGTCGGGCTACTTCTTCTCCAATAGCCTTGTGTCTCTCCTCGTTAAAACGATGAAGGAATTGTCTAACAGGTTTCATCTTAGGATCCACATTAAGGCAGTGCTCAGCAAATTCTCTCGGTACACCTGGCATGTCAGAAGTGTCCTGATTCTCATGGATGAACTCGATGAGCGTGCTTTCCTATTTAGGATCCATCCCAGTCCCAATGGTGAACTGCTGAGAAGAATCACCAGGGACAAAATCAACTTGCTTTGTATCCTTTGCCGACTTAAACTTGAGCGGAAGGTCACTCTCAGTGGTCGATTTCTTAAGATGGGTCAGCAGCCAGGTCAATATTATCCTTAGAAAACTTGAGCTCTTCTGTAGCACAGTCCATCTCTGTATAAGAAACATCTCCTTCTTCACATTCTAGAGCTTTGTGACGATCTCCATGAACTGTAACTGCTCCCTTGGGTCCTGGCATCTTAAGCTGCAGATATACATAGCAAGGGCGAGCCATGAATTTGGCATAAGCCGATCGTCCAAACAACCCGTGATATGGACTCCTAATTTTGACCACCTCAAACCAAAGTGTCTCTACCCTATAGTTAGAATCATCACCGAAAGCCACTTCCAGTGCAATGTTTTGAACCGAATAAGTTGACTTGCTAGGAACAACTCCATGGAAGGCAGTGGAAGACGCCTAAGATCCTTCTCAGTCATACTCATGCGTCGGAACGTTTCATAATACAAAATGTTGATACTACCTCCACCATCCATGAGCACTTTGGTGAATTTGTAACCGCCCACTTGAGGGGGCACTACCAGAGCCAGATGACCCAGATTATCAACCCGAGGCGGGTGATCCGCCCGGCTCTAGGTGATTGTTTGCTCAGACCAATTTAAGTATTGTGGTATTGCTGGATCAACCATGTTGACTAGCCGCTTATGGACTTTGTGGTCCCGCTTGCAGCTACTCGTGATAAAGATGTGATACTGGCCACTATTCAGCTGCTTCGGATTACTTTGATATCATGACCGATTGTTTTGCTGCTGATTATCATGACTAGACTGCTGATTATGACCACCATGATTACCTTGGCCTTTATAACCAAAGCCTGAGCTGCCACTACAAAAGTCGGCTCCCTAAAAACCTCCGGGGCCTGAAGCGGCTGGCGCTCCATTGCCATTGCCATCATGTTATTGCAAGGCCTAGTTCCTGAACTCCCTCATGATGAAACAATCCTTCCAAGCATGAGTAGACGGCTTGCTAGGATAATTGTGCTTTGGACAAGGAGCATTGAGAGCTTCCTCAAAATTCTTAGATTTTCCCCCATTGTAAGGCGGCTTGCCATTGCCACTGCGACACTGATTTTTAAACCCGGTGTTGGTGTTAGCCACAAAATCCGACCCTCCATCGGGATGTTTGTGCTTTCCACCATTACCATGATTATTATTATTGCCATTCTGCTCTGATCCATGATGTTGTTGGCTCTTGCCACCACTGTTTTTCTTACCCTTATTAGGATTATCATCATCAGAGCTAGGGTCTTTTGTAACATCAGAGTCGGCATATCTGGTAAGTACATCCATGAGCTTGACCACATCTTTGCACTTGCGCTTAAGCCGCCCTAGCTTCTGCACAAGAGGGTCAAAGTGACAGTTCTTCTCCAAGAGCAACACAGCTTGAGCCGCCCCAATACTGTCTGAAGAGTGAATTATGGTCGCTACTTGGCGAGCCCAATGATGGGCTGAATCATCTTCACGCTGCACATAGTGCTCCAAATCAACAATTGTCAGTGGATGCTTGCAAGTTCCTTGAAAGTTCTTGAGGAAGCTCCCCTTCAACTCCGTCCAGATGTTGATAGAGTTGGGGGGCAGGTTCTTCAACCATGTGCGAGCCGGCACATCCAACATCATAGTAAAATATTTGGCACATACTGCATCACTAACGTCAAACATGTCCATGGCTAACTGATACGTCTCTGTCGTATCTACATTTCCAAACACTTTTGCCCTTGTTTTGGACTCTAACTTGCAAGATTTGAATGGAACTAACCCGGACTGACGTTGTTTTCAGCAGAATTGCCATGGTGTTATTTTTGTGCAGAGATAAAAGTTCTCGGAATGACCTGAAAATCAACGGAGAATTATTTTGGAATATATAAAAAATACTGGAAGGAAGATCCAAGTCAGGGGGGCCTTCACCTGTCCACGAGGGTGAGGGCGCGCCCTACCCCCTGGGCGTTCCCCCTATCTCATGGGCCCCCTGACGCTCCACCAACCTCAACCCTGACTCCATATATTCACTTTCGAGGAGAAAAAAAATCAGGGAGAAGGATTCATCACGTTTTACGATACGGAGCCGCTGCCAAGACCTAAACTCTCTCTGGAGGGCTGATCTGGAGTCCGTTCGGGGCTCCAGAGAGGGGAATCCGTCGCCATCGTCATCATCAACCATCCTCCATCACCAATTTCATGATGCTCACTGCCGTGCATGAGTAATTCCATCGTAGGCTTGCTGGACGGTGATGGGTTGGATGAGATTTATCATTTAATCGAGTTAGTTTTGTTAGGGTTTCATCCCTAGTATCCACTATCTTCTGAGATTGATGTTGCTATGACTTTGCTATGCTTAATGCTTGTCACTAGGGCCCGAGTGCCATAATTTCAGATCTGAACCTATTATGTTTTCATCAATATATGAGAGTTCTTGATCCTGTCTTGCAAGTCTATAGTCACCTAATATGTGTTATGATCCGGCAACCCCGAAGTGACAATAATCGGGACCACTCCCGGTGATGACCGTAGTTTGAGGAGTTCATGTATTCACTATGTGTTAATGCTTTGGTCCGGTACTCTATTAAAAGGAGGCCTTAATATCCCTTAGTTTCCAATAGGACCCCACTTCCACGGGATGGTAGGACAAAAGATGTCATGCAAGTTCTTTTCCATAAGCACGTATGACTATATTCGGAATACATGCCTACATTACATTGATGAACTGGAGCTAGTTCTGTGTCACCCTAGGTTATGACTGTTACATGATGAACCGCATCCGGCATAATTCTCTATTACCGATCCATTGCCTACGAGCTTTCTATATATTGTTCTTCCCTTATTTACTT
The DNA here is from genome assembly GCF_002162155.2 of Triticum dicoccoides. Lineage (NCBI taxonomy): Eukaryota > Viridiplantae > Streptophyta > Magnoliopsida > Poales > Poaceae > Triticum > Triticum dicoccoides. The sequence goes on along the minus strand of NC_041384.1, from coordinate 572,894,839 downwards.
TTCCATTGCTATTGTTATCATCACTACATAATACCAAGAATATTACTTTTGCCACCGTTACCTTTTGCTACCGTTACCACTACTATCATATTACTTTGCTACTAAATACTTTGCTGCAGATATTAAGTTTCCAAGTGTGGTTGAATTGACAACTCAGCTGCTAATACTTGAGAATATTCTCTAGCTCCCCTTGTGTCGAATCAATAAATTTGGGTTGAATACTCTACCCTCGAAAACGGTTGCGATCCGCTATACTTGTGGGTTATCAAGACTATTTTCTGGCGCTGTTGCCGGGGAGCATAGCTCTATTCTTTGAGTCATTTGGGATTTATATCTGCTTATCATTATGAAGAACTTGAAAGATCCAAGAACCAAGATTTATCCCTCAACTACGAGGGGAGGTAAGGAACTTCCATGTAGCTCTGCACTTGATTCACCTTCTGTTGTGAGTAAGCTTGCGACACCTAGACCTGCTTCTGATATTAATTTTGATATGTCGCATGTTATTGATGATGCCACTTCTGCTATGCATGATACTTATGATGAAACTACTTCGATGCTTGATACTACTGTGCCACTTGATGAATTTCTTCATGAAGAACTTGCTAGGGCTAGAGAGAATGAAATTATTGAAACTGATAATATTGATAAAAGTGATGATGAAGAGTCTCCCCCTAGACATGAATTACATGTTGTGCCTGAGGGCTATGTTATGGATGAAGAAACTGCTAGAGATTTTCTTGCTTGCAATGATAGGAGTGATCTTAAGAAATTATTAGCTAAGATGAAACAAAAAAACTCTGAATGCTAGAATGAAATATGATCCTAGTTATGCTACTTCACCTATCTTTGTTACTGATAAGGATTATGATTTCTCTGTTGATCCTGAGATAATTACTTTAGTTGAATCTGATCCTTTCTATGGCTATGAATCTGAAATTGTTGTGGCACATCTTACTAAATTAAATGATATAGCAACCCTATTCACTAATGATGAGAAAACTCGCTATTATTACATCCTTAAATTATTTCCATTCGCATTAAAGGGTGATGCTAAGATATGGTTTAATTCTCTTGATCCTGGTTGTGTGCATAGTCCCCAGGATATGATTTATTACTTCTCTGCTAGATATTTCCCCGCTCATAAGAAACAAGCTGCTTTAAGGGAAATATATAATTTTGTGCAAATTGAAGAAGAGAGTCCCCCACAAGCTTGCACTACAAAAAAAGACACATCCGTGACATTTTGGGCCGAATGAAAAAAATTTCTGTCATACATATGACACTTCTATGACGATAATTGTGACAAAACCCGGTATCATAATAGATGTGTTGGGCTCCTACTTCTATGACAAAAAATCATGACAGAAAATGGGCTTTTCGTCCTGGGCGGGCCGGAGACGCAGCTGCATGACATTCTTTGGGTCGTCCGTGACGGAAAAAACCATGGTAGAAGCGAGGGCAAGGAAAATTTTGGGGAGTTCCCGGTTACGGTGGGAGGTCAGGGGCCGAGCGATGCGCATTTCTCTCGTACACGTACGCGCGTGTGTGCCAGGCGTTGGCTCTAACTGAACCCGAGCGAGGCGTTGGACTCTAACTGAATCCGAGCGATTGCACTGCAGGCTACGCGTTACTGAACCCGAGCGATCAATCGATGGCTGTTAACTGAACCCGATCAAGCGATTCCTTCGCTACTGCTGCTAACTGAAGCCGATTGATGCTGCCTCTCGGATGAACAGTGAGTGTT
>NC_041384.1:572879339-572892888 GCF_002162155.2 Triticum dicoccoides | reverse complement strand
GGTGGAGGGGAGCCCGTGGAGGGGTGGTTGAACAGGACCTCGTGGTGTGGAGGGCTGGATGAACAGTAGACGGTGGAGGGGTGCCCATGGAGGGGTGGTTGAACAGTAGCCGGTGGAGTAGCGTGCGGTGGAGGCTAGATGAACAGGAGCCCGTGGAGGCTGGAGGAGGTCGACGGTAGCCCGTGGAGGTTGGAGGAGGTCGACGGCAGCCCGTGGAGGCTCGAGGAGGTCGACGGTGGAGATGAACAGTATCCCGTGGAGTCCCGTTTTGCGGTACGCCACACCCCTCCCAATGAACAGGACCCCCGTTTCGACCGTAGCGCTCCAACACAAGTCTGTTTCGTCCGTTTTGCGGTACGCCACACCCCTCCTGATGAACAGGACCCCTGTTTCGACCGTAGGAGGTCCGTTTTGTTCGTTTTGCGGTACGCCAGAACCCTCCCGATCAACAAAACCCCCGTTTCGACTGTAGGAGGTCCGTTTCCTCCGTATTGCGGTACGCCAGACCCCTCCCGATCAACAGGACCCTGTTCAGGCCTCGTTTCCATCGCCTGTTCCGTCCAAGCCCTCCCGATGAACATGACCACGCATTCCGTTCCGACCCAGCCGGTTGGCTCCCACGCGTTCCGTTGCCTCCCGATGAACACGACGCATTCCGTTGCCTCCCCATGATCACGACGCATTCTGTTGCCTCCCCATGAACACGATGACGACGTTGTTTCGCCGTTCCAACCTAGCCATGTACACGAGCCCTGGCCGTACGTATGCGTGACTAGGCGTTCAAGACCCCGCCCGTATGTACACATATGTGGCCGTATTTTCTTTCTTGCACCCTGGCCGATGTACGTACGTGTACATGCTACGTTCGCGCCTCTACTACGACACGTACGCGCCTCTACTATGACACGTGTGCGCCTCTACATCCACCAGTATATATGTACGTACACGTTCGCGACTAGAATGACAATGCTACGTATGCTTTGACCAGGTGGGTCTTGACTGTCAGGTACTTCCTTGCCTGTGAAGATGTAGCTGGTGGGTCCCAGCAGTCAGGGGGGTGAATCGTTTTTTTTTGCCCGGACGCACTTCCTTGCGTGTGAAGATGTAGCTAGTGGGTCCCAGCAGTCAGGGGGAAAAAATTCGTGAAATACGATGGCCTGTCCGGTGGGTCCCCGCTGTCAGGTGGAGGAATAATTATTTTGCACGTAATAAGCAGGCACTTCCTTGCTGCGGCCGATGGACCCAGCTGTCAGCCTCTCCACGTACAGTCCACGTCCGATGGAAGCCGTTCCTTGACCACGTTGACCACACCGCGCCGAGAGCACCAGGGCGATGGACGACGGCGAGGCCTAGAAAGGGGACAACGCGGAGCCAGGGAAGACGCGGCAGTGGATGCCCATGCGTAGAGGAGTACGAGGGTTCACTGGTTCGCTGCGGTGTGAGGCTGTCGTCGCCGCAGAATAACACGGGGTGTGGGTGAGTAGAGGGATGGCCTGACCAGCGGTGGGAGTAGTAGGGGGCGGTGAGGCCTCCACTGCATCGCAGCCGGCCACGGGAGGCAGGAGCACGAGTCACGACCGGCGCTGGTTTGGGCGGCTGGAGCAAGAAGACCAGAGGTTGAAGAAGCACTACGACCGTTGGATGGACATCGTACGGTCACTGGAGCTAGAATCGTGCATATTGACTAAGTTGACAAAGCCCTCCGTCCCCGTCAACTTAGTAGGCCCACAAGTCAGCCTGCCACTATAGTGGGTCCCAGCTAACAGGGGAGTATTCATTTTTTTGTGCGTAATAAGGAGGCACTTCCTTGCGTGCGAAGATATAGCTGGTGGGTCCGAGCTGTCAGCGCCGGTAATGTTTTTTTTGTGAAATACAGAGGCCCTTTCGGTGGGTCCCTGATGTCAAGTGGAGGAATCATTATTTTGCGCGTAATAAGGAGGCATTTCCATTCGTGCGGCCATGGACCCAGCTGTCGGCCTCTCCAGATACAGTCCACTTCAAATGCATGTCGATCGTTGACCACGTTGACCAGGCCGCGCTGAGAGCACCTGGGCGGTGGACGACGGCGAGGCCTAGGAAGGGAACGACATAGAGGCAGGGAAGACTCGACAGTTGTTTCCCACGTGGAGGGGAGTACGACTGTATGAGGGTTTACTGGTTCGTCTGCCATCGCCGGAGAATAACAGCAGGTGTGGGTGCGTAGAGGGATGGCTAGGCCAGCGATGGGAGTATGGTGGGCGGTGAGGCCTGTGCGGCAGCAGAGCCAGCCGCGGGGAGGAAGGAGCAGGCAGTCCCACCGGCGCTTGTTTGAGCGGCTGGAGCAGGAAGAGCGGAGATTGAAGAAGCACGAAAGCCGTTGGATGGCCATCAAACAGTCATTGCTTGTGCGTCAACCTTTTTTTAGGAAAGCCTCAAATCTGTGGAAAACAGCATACAGCTCATCTGCCATTATTTCTAATAATTTACAGCCCATTTGCTAATTATTAAGGTTTTTCTTGGAGCCCATATTATTTTTGTTAGCATTACAACCCATATTGTGGCCATGGTTAAAAAATTATACGAAATTTTGCATATTTCGGTGCGGTCGGAACTGTTTTTAATCCCAAAATTTCGACTCACATTCAAACTGATTTTAAAAATAAATGTATATCAATGTAAAATCCAACAAATTCTCCACGCATAAAAATTAATGTAATTTAAAATCTCGAAATAAAAAAGATATTTGAAACTAATTGCCGGTTTGATGTGTTTTAAAAATGTACAGCCCATTTCTCATTACTGATGGGCCATTTTCTCGGCCAGCCGAATGAAAGCTCTCCTCGTCTTGAAAGATTTGCACCCCAACATGCCTGACAAAGCGACTTACTTGGCAAATCACAAAAAAACTGGGATGTGGCCGTGGACCCAGCTGTCAGTCTCTCCACATACAGTACTCTTCCGATGGAATGTCGTTGACCACGTTGACCACGCCGCGCTGAGAGCACCAAGGCGGTGGACGACGGCGAGGCCTAGGAAGGGGACGACGCGGAGCCGGGGAAGACGCGGCAGTGGATGCCCATGCGGAGAGGAGTATGAGGGTTCACTGGTTCGGCTGCGGTGTGATGCTGCCGTCGCTACAGGGCCTGGCTTGCGGTGGGAGTGGTAGGGGGTGATGAGGCCTCAACGGCAGCACAGCGGGCCACTAGAGGCATGAGCAGGCGGTCTCCCCGGTGCTTGTTTGGGCGGCTGGTGCAAGAAGAGCAGCGATTGAAGAAGCAGCAGGACCGTTCGATTCAAATCCAACAGTTACTGCTGCTAGAATTGTTTGTTGATTAAGTTGACAAGCCCTGCGTACGCGTCAACTTAGTAGGCCCACAGGCCAGCCTCCCAACCGGTGCGCCCCAGATGTCAGTGGGAGGAATTTTTTTCACGTAATAAGGAGGCAGTTGATTGCGTGCGGCCAGGCCAGCGAAGGGAGTAGGGTGGGCCGAGGAAGTCTGCACGGCATCACAGCAGGCCACAAGAGGAGGGAGCAGGCAGTCCCGCCGGCGCTATTTTAGGCGGCTGGAGTAGGAAGATCAGAGATTGAAGAAGCACGTCGGCCGTTGGATGGACATCCAACAGTCACTGCTGCTAGAATCATGTGTTCACTGATAAAGCCTTGCGTAAACAAGTCAGCCTCGAAATATGTGGCGTGTACAGCCCATTTGCTATTATTTTATAATTTTTACTCATTTTCTAATTCATATTGAATTTATTGTAGCCCGTTTTCCTTTTTTAGAATTGCTGGCCATTTTCTGGTCAGTACCAAGGTAAAAAAATTAACTAAATATGTGGGAAATTTTGAAAATTCGCAAATTTTTGCTGGGTAACGAAATATTCTTTATCCAAAAATTAGTAGCCATACTAAAACAAATTTAAAAATAAATTAGTACTATGTCATGTTAAATACAATGAAATACATATAAGATATCAGTGAAGAACAAAAACAAAAAAAAGAAACTTATATCCTATTTGCTATAATTTTTTTGGAATTTTCAACCCCTTTTGATACTACTTTAACAGACATTGACCATACTCTTAAGCCAGGCCGGAATGCATCCATCCTCGTCTTGAAAGATTTGTAGCCCAGTAATTCGGAGAAAACAAATAGGCCTAGCTTGGGTATTCTTCAAAAATAAATACTAGGCTACCTATTTTCCCAAAGAACTGGTGCATGAGCATTTAGCTTTATTTATTTATTTATTTATTTACTTATTTATGTTTAGGGGACCATGAGCATGTACCTGGGCCGGATTCATGTGAGAGCCTCCCTTCCAGTTAATTATGGGCTTCTCTATTGGGCCTTCATCAGTGGGCTGCATGTTATCAACAAGTGGAAAATGTGTTCCGTACGAAAAATAGTATGCGCTACGTACGGTACGGGGCACTAAAGGATCGAACCATGCAACGACTTCCAAAACATTGCGTTTGTCGTTCTAACAACACATTTATTCAACCAACAGACGAAATATACTATTGATTGTACATTGAAAACATCAGCAGCAACAAGGGCTAGGGGTGCAACAGAAGCAGTAAGCAGGCCAGAAGAGTGAAGACGCAGCTCTCTCTTCCAAACCAAGCATCAGCCATCATTACAAAAGGGCTACAAAAAAGAACAAGTGTATGAATCAAACTAAATAAAGATCCTACTACACCAAGTGTACGCATCTAACTAACTGGCTCAGTTAGACGTTACTATTTATTAAGCTGTGGAGATTGGCTGACGGCTTGAACCAGATGGGTGCCTAACGGGGGAAACTCCAGCGAGCAAGTCGAAGTCTGATACTTGCGACCCTCTCTCCTACTTTGGGCTGCAGGGTGTGGCAGCACATATCAGGGTATGGTGCATGCAGAGATGCATGGTACGCTGTGTACACACAGTTTTGCCTGATGAACGAAACCGCGCTGCCATCATGATCCTTGCATGGTACTGAGATTGTCCACACGTGAAACAATGAGCTTGATAACCTCTGTGGGGAGCGCATTCTAGCCACTCTTTCGGCGGGCGCTGCTCGGTTCTGCCATTGTTAGTGCTTGGGTTTCGGACGAGGGGGGAGGCGCCTTAGCGGGGATGGAAGATTGGACGAGATTATGTGCGGACAAAGATGGAGAAGCGAATATGTGCTGCGGTAAGTGGACAGGTGATGATGACTACGGCACGCCACTTGACTTACGAGACACATACCAGCAGCGTAGGGTCATGTCGATGCCAGACAACTTGCTTGAGTGATCACATACTGGTACTCCCTATAGTGCTATGCCCTAACTTGCTTGAGTAGAGTAGTAGAGTAGGACTCTGCTCTACTACTATCACCGGAGGAGTAGTATATTCTAATCTAAAATAGTTACAAACTTCAATGCCCGAGCGTGGAACGACTACGGACCGTGCTCAAAGACCATGAAGGCGTCTCGTCCTCTTCCTCCCTCCCTCTCGCACCGCCCATGAAGGCGCCTCGCCGTATCTGCACTCCATCTAACCCTGCCATCCAAACATCTTTTTGGTTAGAGTTAGTTCAGAGCTAGTTCAGGGTTAGAATCTAACTATAACCTCTAACTGAGTTAGAGTATCCAAACAGGGCCCGTGTCTACGTGGTGTTTGGACATGGGCGACAACCTCAACACCAACGGTGCTGCTCCCGTTGCACCGTATGTGTTTCTGTCCTTCCTGTTCGAAATCATGGTAGAATTCATGTTTCTACTCTGTATCCTACTACTATGCTAGTCCACATGATTAGTTTCATCTCTGCTATAGCCGTCATGATTTATTTTGTGCTTATTCGGATTAAATCTCGTAGTAACTTGCTCATATATTCAACTAGTGCAACGTCCGCTATAGCCACTCCTGTTTCATGGATGGCATGGTCGATGCCTCCAAGGAGCCCTTCATCCACTTCTATGAGTGCTCGATGCCATTTTGTGGCTCGCCGGCGGACATGGTGCATCACCTCACAGATGCGTGCAACGGTCACTGCTGGCCCATGGCGGAGAACATCAAGTACGAGACATGCTACCCGTTCACCATGCCAGAGTCGCTGGAGGATCACCGCTGCCTACTAGTCTCGGAGGAGGTCGGAAGCGTCTTCCTCTTGATCGTGGGCACCGGCGAGGCCCGCACAGGCCGCCGCCCCGTCTCTGTAATGTGCGTCAGGGGCGACGCCGCTGACACTGACACTGACACGAGGCCGATGTATGGGTGCGTGGTCAGTGTTACTACCCCTCCGGGTCGCGTGGGCGGCGACACTGGCCTCATCGAACGGACTTGGACTCTGGGGAGTTGGGACTATCCCGCCAATATGGAGTTGGAAACCCATGGCATCCTTTACCCGCAGATGCGGTGCACGGGGACTACAAGGAGGTTCACCTGGACATACGCATTATCAAGTTAAATGTTGATCATTAGTCTTCGCTCAATGTAATCCGCTGTCTAAGCATGTGGAGACTTCCATGCAGGATCTTGCTCTATTGGAGTATCGCGCATGAATAAAAGTGTATCCGTTTATGGTTTAGTCTAGAATCTTCGATGCATAATTTTTTACTACAGTACTGGTGAAAGACTTACGATGAACCATTTCTTACATCCCCTCTGCCCGCTTGCAAGTCATCCTGATTTAATCCATCCATCTAGGTGTATAAGGGCATGGTTAATATTACTTAATAGTATAGCCACATGTTGACTATAAGAAAGTGTCATGTCATCTGTAGCCAACATGTATAACAATCGATACTCAAAAACTAATTCTTACTAGCGTGTATGCACGTGCGATGCACGTCTTAACAATATGGTGTGATTCCACCAAAAAAATACTTTGAAAAATGAGTTCTGAGAAAAAAAATATTGTTGATGCACATGAAATAGGGTTTAGAAATTTACTAATTGGTAGTACAAAATGCAACTGCTGCCTGCGGTCATCCAGAAATTTTCGAAGAATATAAAAAAAAGTACATGGTGGAACCCACAAATTGTTTACTTCAACTTTAGTTTCTCCTCCAGACCATCTCAAATCAGCTCAAAACCAACTCTTTTTTTACTCATCACAACCTGACAATTGCAGCATAGTAGAGGAGGCATAGGTCTTATTTTCAGGAAGGTATGACACGGTGCAGTGATGGTTCTAGAACCAAGTAGATTCAGCTGCAGGCACTGTTCACTGCGAATCCCTCCAATATCAGCCGTTAGATTTAGGAGATGAGTGGCTAGGATTGATGCTCTAGGTGCAATCCAGGACTTGTATACTATATAGTAGTAGTATAGATAGTGTAGAAAAGATCATTTCTTGCAAAGCACAATAAGTGTTATTTCTTCACAAGTTTTGGATGCAGGTTGAACAGTTGAACGCTTTTGTTTGCAAAAGATACCATTTTATCTATTTCACCCGGATGTTTGTGAGCTCTAGAGATGAAATAATATCCGAAGAAACCTATCGATACCCGTTACACATGAGATGACCCCCACATCCTTTGTCAAAATAAACAACTCCCCCATCAATGCATTTCACTCTTCGGTGCAACGCACGGGCACCTTACTACTATAGATTAGTACGACCAAAAATTGAACTAACATTATATATAGTACGATAAATGTTGATGCATGTCACCTAAAATTATATCATTCAAAACTATGTTCAAATACGAATCCAACGATATAGTTTTTGTTGACATGCACTAACATTTTGTCAGTTAAATCTTCAGTCAAATTCAATGGGGGACTAATAAACCACGCCCGATGTAGTACAAGTGTAGAGGGCGGCGCTGCACGGGAGTCTCACCTCTCACCCCGCTCGTGGCACGGCAGTAAAGCCGTCATATCACAAAACCCAACCACTCCCAGTAATAAGTGGCCTGGTAAAATAAACGGACAAGCAACCATCACATCCTTTCGTCTTTTTTGCATTTCATCTCTCTACATTTACTTTCTCCGGTTCATCTCGCACACTCGATCCCTAGCTACTACTCCTAGGGCCAGTTCTTTTGGCGGCTTCCCCATCTTTTCCCACAAGACTAGTCATAGTGGAGAGTAACAATAAGGCGCCTCACTCATTTATTTGGGCTTCTAAACTACTACTCCGTCCTGGTTTATTCCTCACCATTGTAATTTGTGCTAAATTTTGACCAAATATTTAACTGGTTTATTCCTCACCATTGTAATCCCTCCGTCTAGGCGTGTAAGTCATCTTACGAAAACCAAATAATCCCAAAACACTTAGGCGCGGTGCATTAACTTCTACCTCATTTCTTGTTTCTTGACATATCAACCAATAAGAGATAAAGAGTATGCATGCTTTTAATGACTTGAGATATCAAACACAACATGCAGTGGTTAGTTCATTGCATGCAATACTATTAATTAGCAAATAAACATTAACGTTTCTCGTTTTCTCCTCCTCCTTGGTCACGGTGCACAACCTAAGAGCAAGTACAATAGAGACTAGTCAGCAGGCTATAGCGTCTTCCACATCAGCAAAATCATAGCTGGAGGAGAGAGAAGTGAGAAGAAAGGACCAGGTGGGCGCTTCGCGAGTCGCCGGGCGATAGCACAAGCAACGAGGAAAAGGAGCCTGCATGCAGCCCATGCGAGTGCTACGGCCGGTATTCAGCTCCCCCCAGCCAATCCTGTCACTTTCCTTTGCCTAGCACAGCATGCATGCATTAAATGTATAGCCAACACTACATCCATTCTACTGTATGAACTTTTTCAAATACAGGCTACAGGTGACATGGCTCTACTATAGACTATGAAGACGAAGACTCAAACTTATGGAGTTATCCCAATGAAGATGTCTGATACCCTCATCTTGAAGACTAGTTCAGGGGCAACTGTTCGTGTCCTGGATTAGGGAGTGTTCATCGCGTCGGTCCGCCGGCTATGAGTCTGGCCGACGACCCACCAAAGGTTGATGAATGGGCCACCCTGGCCCTGGCACTCAGCGTAATCAAGACGAAGGTCTTCTGGAGGCTTGGCATAGACTTCAATCGTATTTGAGTAGTTGGTGTGTTTATCCCTACATTATAACCGACCATGTGTATACCCTAGGTACCCCGACATCTATATAAGTCGTAGGGTTTACTCCATACAGCAACCACATTTGCAAGGCTAGAGCTTAGACAAACTCATACGGTCTCGAGATAGATCAACATGTACTTTCTATTCCATCACAACCAATATATAAGCAGCATGACGTAGGGTTTTATCTCATTAAAAGGACACGAACCTAGGTAAAACACCGTGTCCTTACTCTTCCTGTTACCATCTAGCTCAGGTAATCAAGCTTGGGACCCCTACTCAAGATCAACCGGTTTTAGCACCAAGAACCGACACCTCATGACGCCGCATCCGCAGGGTGGCGGAGTCAATATTCGACCCCGAGGCCGACCCATCTACGTTTACCGTTGACCTCACGTCGATCGACAAGTCTAGGCAATGGGCTTCGACGAGGAAAAATAGGGCGTGGGAGACGACGACGCCGCGTTGTCCCTTGTGAGCTAGTCCGTGTCCCGTGTCCTACTTTTGCTAGCCAGCAACCGGACCTTCACTTCGCAGGGCTTACGGCCGCTAGACATGGGCACGAAAGGGAACAATAAGGAGAGCGCCAGCATAGTTTAGACTAGATTTTCGTTGCATGCAATTGCGTGTGTATGAGATTTGTTAATAACACAAAAGTAAAAGAGGATGTTTAAGGGTGAATTCGCTATTTGTGGACTCGCCGGAATGTATCCGCAGACGATTGGAATCGGATTTCATAAGTCCGACTGTAGATGCTCTCATATTTAGGTCGAGCGTGAGATGCCTAAAGAAAGCCACCGCAAGTAGCGCGCATGAGAGCGAACCGCTGTAAACATGTCGTAGCCACACTAAAATACGAGCTCTGCTATACGTACGATGTGTTCACGTCTAAAATATAAAGATACGTCCCCTAAAAAACGTCTAAAATATACGAGCACAGTTTGGATAAAAATATGTACGAGGAGTGAAACGAGAAAAGCTGCAACCTTCGGAAGGCGGGGGCACGCGGCAGGCCCCACCGCGAGGTGAAGCAGCCGCCCCGCGAATCACTGCGTCCTGATGCCCGCCGTTCCGCTTGTCTGGCCCACGCATGTCGGCCGAGACCGCGCCCGGTCCTCGCGCAAATACCCAAGCGCCCACCCGAACACGCGGCTCCGCTCCAACCATCACCAGCGGCGCGCCCCCACCAAAAGTCCAACCCCACGCACGCATCCGGTGCAGCATGGATCCGGCAGAGAGGATCCCCGGGCCGGGCCGGGACGGCAGCGGGGACCGGCGGCCGCGCACCACGCGTCGTACAGACGTCGCCCACACCACACGCACACGTTATTCTCAAGGTCACGAGTAGAACAACGCAGTCGCGGTTCCATCGCGCCTACGGATCGTCGGTCCGTCCACCGCACCGCTCCCAGGCCGTCCCTCTCTCTCTCTCGTCCACACTTGTCTCTCGTGCCCACTGCAGCTTGGCCCTTTCCGTCCCCGTAGATCTAACCCATCTTTCCTTTTCTCCCGAGCTGTCAGCGAAGGGTTTGAAAGCCGCAAATTTGACAGCTGAGCGAGCAATAACTACATGCAAAATTACGTTACTCCAGCTCAATTACTCCTGATCAGCCTCCGGTCAGTCGAGCCCAGAAGTGTCCATGCAGAGCGAGACGTGCAGATCACCAAACCATTCACTGCCGTGTCGCGGAGATGGCAGCAAACCTGATGGCCGGAGACGGAGCGGCGCCGATTAGCGAATAAATGTTTCCCAACCATAAATCTTGCCTTTCTCAACACAAAAGATGGACATAATCTTCTGAAAAATTCATCATCTTATGAGGAGTACACATATACTCAAGTCTCGGTTCACCTCAGCGCCGGTTTGATCCGTTTTAGACCAACAGATCTCAGATCGGTTCTGCTCTGTTCTCGGCGGAAAAACTATTTACAGGGCTCCTCGGTCTGTCTCGGACAACTAAACAAAAATACAAGAGGACCAGAACAGAAGAAGGAAAAAAAGCGTTCCCTGCAGGAAAAATGAGAAACTACAGTCATCATCTAAAATTTGTCCTTTGTCTAGTCCTCGGAAGGCGGCGGCCGGTTGAGATCCAGATCAAACGCGACCGCCTTATGCGCTGTCACCGCGGGGGGCGACGGGGACAGATCAACGACCGACGAGGAGTCGGAGTCGCTCTGCGCAACGGCCGCCACGGTGACCGGCTGCGCCACCTTCAGCGCGCGGTACCCCGACGCCGACGCCGCCGCGGCGGCCGCGGCCTGTTCGTAGAAGAAGTACGGGTGCAGGGGCTGGCGCGGCGCCACCGGGTAACCGTTGAATGGGAAGCGCATGCCGCCGCCGGCGACGGCCGTGACGACCGCCGCGCGGTGGAAGAGGTCCAGGTCGAGGGCGGGCGGCAGCGGGATGGCCTGCATGGGCGCCTGGGCGCAGCCGCCGCTCCCTCCGCCGCTCGAGTCCAAGGTGCTGTCGCTGCTCGGGCTGCCGCCGCCGCCGCCGCCGGCGGCGACAGGGGACAACGACGACGAAGGGAACGGGAAGTTGGTCTTCGCCTTGGCGCCGCGGAACTCGCGGGCGGCGGTGTCGTAGGCGCGCGCGGCCTCCTCCGCGGTGTCGTACGTGCCGAGCCACACCCTGCTCTTCTTGGCCGGGTCGCGGATCTCCGCGGCGTAGCGTCCCCACGGGCGCTTCCGGACGCCCCTGTAGTGCGCGCCGCCGGCGACGACCCCGATCCCGCCGCCGACGCCGAGGCCGAGGCCGGTGGGCGGGGAGACAGGCGCCTTCTCCGCCGCTCTAGGCGCCATGGGTGCAGCAGGTGTACAAGTGGCGTGCGCGTATCTTTTTGGTTATGCGGGCGTTTTGGTGATGCAGGGGGGTGGGGTGGGGTGGGTGTGTAGCGCCCAGGATAAGGCGAGGAGGGGGGCGGGCATTTATAGATGGGCGGGGGGTTAAAAAAGGGAAGTGAGTAGGGGAAAAGGGGAGCGAGCGGTGGAGGGAGCGGCGAGAGGGAATAAAACGCGGCGCAGTCAGCGAGCGCTTTGACTGCCCTCGCCGCCGCCCCCCCACTCGTCTTCGGCGTGGCGGCACTAAATTAGGCCAGCGGCGCCTTTTCTGTTTAGCCCACCGCCAGAGTTTTAACTTGCACAATGTATGCCGGATGCCAGGGAAGGGAACGCTTCTACTTTGCCATCACCAAGTCATTTTTCTTGCAAAAAAATACTCCCATTATTTGTTTAAATAACATTTCAATTAAGAATTATTTTTTGCGAATCAAGAGTTCAATTTAGTTACTCCCTCCATTCCTTTTTGTAGTGCGCCGTTGTGCGTAGCGGTTATACCAAGACGTGACCTGGCACTCTTATTTGGACGAAAATTACCCCTCCGTCTGCTCACTCTGCCACAGCACATGCTGTCTGCTGCTGCACTCCGTGAACCAGGCGAGGGCTATTGTGGTACAAAGCAGCTTAGGCGCACTACATTTCGGAATCTAGACCAAAAAACTATACGCATTAGAATATGGAATGGAGGGAGTATGTTCTCATGTTATCGGTCGAGCTCTACATTACGGCATGAATAATGAGTGTATGGATTTTTTTCCCTTTCTTTCCCTATAATTTACTCTATCATGTCTTGTCAACTAATTTTTGTGATGGTTCATGTTTAAAAACAATTTTTTGAAGATTTTTTCTGAAAATTGAAATTGATAACATGTAACTTCTAGAAATACAAAGATGCACAATTATCATGCGTGCCCTTGACGGGCTTTGGTTTTTCACATACTTGACAAACTAAGCCTCACCTACAATGTTGTATTGACAAATGTTCGGAGAGTGCTTTTGCTTGAAATGTTCTCAACAATCATGTATCGTCATATTGTAGTTCCATATGTGTACTCATCAAATCTCCTGATGACATAAGTATGAAGTTCTTTTTGGTTTCGATTGCTTTAGAGTGACAATAATAGGACCATTACCGGCCGTGACACCTTAAATTGTACTGCTCGTATATGATATGTTTTATAGTGTAGCTTCTAGTTTGAAGTGCATTGTATGCAAATTGAGGTTATCGGTTAATGTCATCAAATGCAACATTGATATATACATGTGTTTTATGTTATCACTGGATAATATTGATTGTCTATGAAGTAGCATATCTATAATTTTTTAATTTGTAAATAGTTGCTTTAATGTTAATCGTTAATTGTATGATATGTTTTGTTGGTAGTTTCTAAGTTGGGGCACATTGTATACGTACTATTGTTGTGCAATCGTCACTTAAGGTCACCAAATCCAACGTCGATATGTGTTTTATCATCATATTACCGGATAATATTGATTGTCTATGAGTAGCATATAGCACTTTTGTTTTAAGCAATAGTTTAATTTTCACTAAAATGAAATAAAAGCCTGCGATAGAATGTTACTAGTGCTCTCTCCATTCATCGTGACACTGCGTACTGGTGTTCGTTAGAACAAGCATTTGGCCAACAACAGGGTCGTCGATGAGGAGGCCAAAGTGGCCGACCGCAC
>NC_041384.1:572801721-572879201 GCF_002162155.2 Triticum dicoccoides | reverse complement strand
GCTACAACATGAGCCCTAGGACCGTGACCCTCCCCAACCCCCGCTTGTGCGCGTGCATAACGCCTCTCGCCATCTCTCATGCTCTGTTACCATGAATCAACGAGTGTGGTCTGATGCGGACCCTCGCCGCTAGCCACTCTTCCCTAGTCTAGCTCCGCCTATTAGCTGCTCCTTGCTAGCACCACCACACCATGCCTGACTGTGCTTTCCATCCTCCGTGCGGCCGCCACGAAATGTTAAAACCTACTCAATTTGTTAGAATGATTTGAGTACCATTGTGAGACAATAAATGTTGAGTGTACAACTATCATTGCATAGTTTTTTTAGTACACAATAGAAACGCAGGCGCTCATATATTCACGCGTACACTCACTCCATGAACACACACGCACACTCTACCCTTATGAGCATTTCTGAGAGACTGACCTGACATATTATATTGCGATTGTCGAAGTCCCCACAGGCGCCTCGTGCTTGATAGAAACGTCTCCTCCTACTAAACGCACATGGCCGGAAATCCTGAAATATATATAAAAAAATGCGAGCGCTAGGACTTGAAGCCTGGTGGGCTGGAGATACGACTGTTCTCCTAACCGTCCAACCACAGATACGTTCACACTACCATTGCATAGTTGTATACTTGGTTCTAAAGAAGAAGAAAATGTTAGGACGACATATTTTAATGTGGCTAAGACTTTCTTAACTAGATATATAGTAGATCTGAGGCAAAAGAAATTGTATATATGGTCAAAAGAACGAAAGGTAATTACAATCTCTGATACTACCTCCGTCTAGGTGAATAAGTCATTCGCGTAGTTCTAGATCGTCGATTTGAGGAATTAAATATGTGTCATATGTCATGAAAAGTATATCACTAGATTTCTACACGGATGTAATTTCTATATATATATATATTATCATATATAATACATATTTAGATAGTTAAATCGTCAATCTAGAACTACGCGAATGACTTATTCACCGAGACGGAGGTAGTAGTAGTACTACGAGGTGTTTATAGGACAGAATGGTCTGTAGACTGTATATGGTCTGAAGGAGTGCGTGCGGAAAAGCCCTGAAACGCGAGCGCCGGAGTGCAAAACAGCCCCAGATATCGGAGCCAAAAAGCGAGTGCGGGAGGGGGAGGACGAAGGAAGCAACGCCGCCGCTCGTGTGGGCCCCACCCGGAGCGTGGAGCGGCACGTAGCGCGGGCCCCGCGGCGAGGAAGACGACGCATCGCGATCCGTGCGTCCCGAGCTGGGGTCAGGCGCGGGGGGCGCAGCATCGGCATCAGCATCAGCAGCGCACGGAGCAGGCGCGTAAAGAAAGACACGTGGGCCGCGGCGGCCACCACCTCCACCTCCCCGCGCTGGCGCCCTATCCAGCGCACGCCTGCCCGCGGTAACGGTTCGTCAACTCTGGCTCACCGCGCCGCGCGGGGGAGGGGAGGAACCGTGTCGTGTGGGGAAGCTGGGTGCCGCAAGATACGCTGCTGGTGGACAGGCAGGCGCCCCCCTCCCTCGCCGCGCCGATCGCTCGCTCGCCTTTTGATCGGTCTTCGTGCGGGGGAAAGCGCGGGTTGCTGTTGCGAAAAGTGGACCGAATTTTGTGGAGCTCCTTTCGGCGAGATGGACGCAGGCTCCGCTGCTTGAGTAGTCCTCGCCTCTCCAATGGCGCCATGGACGAACGACCTTTTCTCGACGCTTCGTGGCATTATTATTTCGTCCAGATCTCCGACCCCGCCGGCTACAGTTCTTGATCCCTCCTTTTTAACCCGACGGAACATACTGTACTGTGTACTGCTTGAACCTGGGTGGCAAGAAGGCTTCAAAAAGTGGAGCAAACGATGGAATTTGTGGGGATGTGATTCACTAGTGTGGTAGTAGGAGTATTTTATTCCTACTATATCCTACGCGCGCACCCTGCGACAGCATTCTTATCGGGTCGATCTCAACACGTTGAATATTCACGACGGGCGCAAAAGCGGTACCCCGATCCGGCGATCCCCGGTGAACACGACGGACGAGCTACTTTTGCGCTGCATGGCGGGCGTCACACGCACGACGAAAACAACCGGGCGCACTGAATTTGTCTTGGCGGGACGCGGACGGCGGCGTTAACGGAGCGACGGGCGCGGTCGACCAGCCCACATGTCGGCATCAGCCGGCTGCGCGGGCGTGCCGCCCGGATCGCGGTGCCGTGCCGTGGGGTAGGCACCCACCACACCATGCCGCCCGCACCGCTGGTCTCTCTCTCTCTCTCTCTTGTTTCGAGGCGCACCACCACCCACACGCCCAGAGCCACGGGCAGGCGCGCACGCGCCGGGTGCCCGCGGATTGCGTGATGCCGCCGCGCCGCTTCCATCACACGCTTGCGGCAGCCGCACTGCCACTTTCTGGCGGGCGGGCGGGCGGACGGGCGAATTGCTGGGCGCACCCCGCGGAGCATGTAGCAGGCACCGCCGCTACCGTCCAATTTATGGCTTGGATAGGACCGCGGGCCGTTGGCAGCTCCTTGCCGACGCGGAGATCCCACTGCTACCAACGAGGCCGCTCTGGTTCAGTGCTGCGTGCGTCTTGGACGTGTGTTCCAGAAAAGCGTTTGTTTTATTTTTAAGAGGAACTTAAACTTACAGTCACATACAGGGTGCTTGGATCCGAGAGACTTATTTTAGTCTGACTAAAAATAGTCTTTTTAAGAGTCTAAAATTTCAAGCACCCCTAACTAAAGAGAGACTAAAATTAGTCTTGAAGGTAACAAACGCCTAGGACAAACAGCTCGGGAGTGTGAACAGTAGCCAAAGAACCGTCCCTTGGCCTCCGCGTCGCTCCCGCAGGGGCGACTCGGGCGTCGCTAACCCTAGCCGCCGCCAGCCCCCTCCCCCTTCTCCTCTCCCTCGCCACCACCGAAGGGGGTCGCCGGAAAGCCGCGCGTCCTCCGGGGAGGGTGGTGGCGAGGATCTGTCCGCCTGTTTCGCGCAGGGGCTCTGTAGCCGGGGCGGCGGCCTCGGGTGGTGGTGCGTCGTCGTCTTCAACTCGTGGCGTCGCTGGTGCTGGCCGTCCCCCTTGGCCACGCGGGTGGCAAGGCAGCGGCGAGTGGTGGCTGTGGGGCGCGGTGGCCGCGGGGGCGCCCGCCCCGGATCTGACGCCTTCGTCCCCAATCCTTTCGGCCCCTGTCAGATCTGGTTTCCGGCTGGTCCAGGTCGCCGGCGCCGTGTCTGTGGTAGGGGTGGGGTGATGGGGGGCCTAGAGAAATCCACGGCTGGCTGTGCCGGCCACGACGACGGCGACGCCTGAGGGCGCCGTCTCCTACTTGTAGGCGTCGTCAAGGTGACCCCTTCCCCCCCCCCTCTGCTTCTCTCCCCTGCTCGTGCACCGGGGTGAAAACCCAAATCCCTCTGGATTGGGCGGCAGCGACGCTCGCGGCGTCGTCACCTTCATGGAGGTGCCGCCTTCGGTTGAGCATGGGGTGGTGGCAAGTTCGGTCTGGT
This sequence comes from Triticum dicoccoides, assembly GCF_002162155.2. Classification (NCBI taxonomy): domain Eukaryota; kingdom Viridiplantae; phylum Streptophyta; class Magnoliopsida; order Poales; family Poaceae; genus Triticum; species Triticum dicoccoides. Next base: position 572,875,710 of record NC_041384.1, on the reverse strand, counting down.
TGGTAGGCGTCCGGCGACGACATGGTTGGTGTTGGTGGTGCCTTGGAGGTCCTTCTCCAAGTTCAGTGGCTTCCCACCATTGTTGCTCTGTCATCAGCAGCCTCACCGTGCATTTTGCTTCTCCTTGAGTGTTGGTTCCCCCCAGTGCCATGTTTGTCTTTGTGGAGCTCGGCGACGCGAGTTGGTGGTGCCCTGGTCAGGTTTTCCGGGCGGCAACGGCGTCGGTTGTACATCTTTGCTCTTGGGAGAGCGTTTGCATCGTCCGACGGATCGGCGCCTCGTGCCAGGCGAGGGGCTAGGGAGCCCCTTCGGAGATGTAGGATGTTGTCAACGGTTCGGTCAGAGTCTATGGAGCTGTCAGCGTTACCTTACATGTTAGTTGGATCTCCGCAAGACGTGCTGGTGTCTCGACGGGATGGATTGCACTTGGTGGAGGGCTCCAATGTCTTCAAGCTGGTCTTGTCCTTTAATTTCTTCATCTTTGCTTGTAGATGGTAGGATGCCTTTTAGCTGCTTGCACATCACTCTGTATCCTTTTAGTTGTTTCTTTGTTCTGTCTTTGTAAGTTGGCGGTTGATATAGTTCTGGCCGGCTGATGGCTTTGTTAATCCAAAGCCGGGCTCGAGCTTGAGCCTTCGTTCTAAAAAAAGTCTTGAGACTAAAATGTTTTAGTCAGTGGTACCCCTACTAAAATGTGAATTAGTTCTCTTTCTCCTCATTTAACTTCTCTCCTTTAACACATGTGAGTTCTGTATTGGAGGATTTGAAGGATAATAAATATTCATTAACTTGATTTTAGTCTCTTTAGTATTTGGATACAAGCATGTGTGAGGCTAGCAAGTTTTAGTCTCACTACTTTTAGTCATGAGACTAAAACGTATCCAAGCACCTTTATAGCCGACCATAATATACTAGTAGACCCCCAAAATGCGTTGACGTTCATGTAGAAATGAACGAAGTCATTCGCTCGGAAAAAACACTTTCAGCAGACATTATAGAATTGTCAGGCGAAAACCAATAAATTGTCGTTCTGTTATATAAGGATTTTTCGTATTTTCAAGTAAAAATTTATCATGTTGTATAAAACAATTGTCCGAAGATTGTCATGCGGGAACAAAGTAATTGTCATGGCGGTCTCGCTTGGTACCGGGCACGAGACATCAAAGCATCTATAGGAGGACTTTGCAAATTCAGCCTCTCAGATGCCCGCGGACGCCGGACAGTGACCGGCCATGCCTTAGATTAGTCACTCTGCATTCAACTCTTCCATACTTCAACCCCTAAATCCATACAAAGCATGCAAAAAAAATCCTACGTACTACATACTATGTACTACCCTATCTACTCTTCATCGTTGGAGATGTCCATGACGACGGTACCAGGCGCCGACTGAACGGGCAGGTAGGAGGGCTCCACCTCATCCTCCTCCTGCTCGATCTCATCCATGTGGGCGAGCATCTCCGCCTCCTCCGCAGCCTGCTGCGCCTCCATCTCCTGCCAGCGACGGCGTCTGGCCTCCGTAGCCGACTCCGACCGGTGGGAATTGAGGATGGCATGCTGCTCCGCCTGCATATCCGCGTCGCGAGCTTCCCCCACACCCTCCTCCTCCGGCTCATCCTCCTCCTCCAACTCCTTCTCCGGATTCACTGCATCCGGAGGTAGCCCCGCGGCGATCCGGGCTTCGCGCCTAGCCTGGATCTGCTCAAGGACCTCGAGCCAGCGCTCCGACATCAGAAATGGCTCGCTCCTCACCCGACGGCGTGGGGGCATGGCTACTTGGTGGACAGGTGGAGTGGAAAGTGGCGGCGGCGGCGGACAGGCAGAGGAAAATGTGGATGGATGGTAGGGTTTGGGCGCCGGTGGTCGACTTAAATAGCTGTACTAGGCACTATGCGGCCTGACGGAGCGACGCCACCGGTCGGATAGAGGAGACGAGCTTCAGACCGTCAGGTTTTCGGGCGTTTCCACATGGGACACCGCGGTCGGTGTCAAAACCGGCGGATCTCGGGTAGGGGGTCCCGAACTGTGCGTCTAAGGTCGATGGTAATAGGAGACAGGGGACACGATGTTTTACCCAGGTTCCGGCCCTCTCTATGGAGGTAATACCCTATGTCCTGCTTGATTGATATTGATGAATACGAGTATTACAAGAGTTGATCTACCTCGAGATAGTAATGGCTAAACCCTAGAGGTCTAGCTTGTATGGCTATGGTTATGAATCCCCCCTCCGGACTAAGCCCTCTGGTTTATATAAACGCCAGGAGGATCTAGGGTTACATAAGGTCGGTTACAAAGAAAGGAATCTACATATTTGATCGCCAAGCTTGCCCTCCATGCCAAGGAGAGTCCCATCCGGACACGAGGGCAGTCTTCGGTCTTCGTATCTTCACGGCCCATCAGTCCGGCCCATGGCTAACAGGCTGGACGCCCAAGGACCCCTTAGTCCAGGACTCCCTCAGTAGCCCCTGAATCTGGCTTCAATGACAAGGTATCCGGCGCGTAGATCTGTCTTCGGCATTGCAAGGTGGGTTCCTCCTTTCGAACTCCAAGATAGTCTTCGGACGAAATAAACGTGTCTGAATCTGTCACACACAGCCATAGAGGGTATAATATTTCACAAATATAATCTCCTGACAACTTTAGTAACGTGACGTCACGTCAGTATGGTCGTAATTTTGAGCCGTTTTTATCTGCCACTCCACGTTTCGAGACGCGGTTGCCATTGGCACGTCTTGTCAAAGCAAAGATCGTGTCCCCTTATTGCGGGATTCTCATCAATACGGACGTGGGTAACCTAACCGAGCCGTTTACACAGCCCTTGGGAGTAGGCAAGGTTTAAGGCGAGTGGGGAGGCGTTCAATATTCACTGCCCTTATAAGGAGATAAGAATCCCCCTTTCTTCTCCCACACCTTCTCTCTTCCTCTGCCCTTCCACTCTCGAGCTCCAGCGCCCAGGTTCTCATCTTTTTCCCACTCGAGCAAGAACTCAACCATGTCCGGATCCGGAGGTCAAGGCAAGTGGATGGTCTCCTCTGTCAAGGAGGAGGACATTACTGAGCTTCGGGCGGCCGGGTACCTGGAGAAGGAAATCGCCCACCGTCTTCCACCCCAGGGGCAAGTCATCCCCACACCGAAGCCCAATGAGAGGGTGGTATCCATCCCTCATTTCCCCCGCGGGTTAGGGTTTCCACTCCACCCTTTCGTCCGTGGGGTGATGTACTATTACGGGATAGACTTCCATGATCTATCCCCGAACTCCTTCCTCAACATCTCGGCGTTCATCATCGTATGTGAGGCCTTCCTCCGCATCCAACCTCACTTCGGGCTGTGGCTCAAGGTCTTCAATGTGAAGTCGAAGGTGGTGGATGGCCAGCACGCGGAGTGCGGAGGCGCCATGGTGAGCAAGCTAACTAATGTCTCCTAGCCGAAAGGCACTTTCGTGGAGACTGTGAAGGAATGGCAGAAACAATGGTTCTACATCACAGAACCCCGTGGTGCAAACTGGGCCGCCGCTGCCGAATTCAACTCCAATGCTCCAATGCGGCTCACCTCATGGGTTGAGAAGAGCCCGAATTGGTCATCGTCGGATGAGCTGATAGCGCTACAGACGCGCGTTCAAAGTATGGTGGACAAGGATATCAAGCTTGTCGATATAATCCAGGTGATGCCAGTTCGTCGGATTCTCCCGTGCCAAAGCCGAAGCCTCCCTCTATGGGAGTTTAATCCGAAGAAGCACCATACCCTGAAGAGGCTCTTTGAAACTTCTCATGAAGACGCCTGGAAGTTGCTCTTCAAGGGCAACGAGACACCGCCGGCCACGGATTTGGACCGTGGGCACGACATCAATCACCTCGCCAACGAGGTATGTTATTTTTAACGCATCCCCTACTTGCTTGTTTCAAGGATGATATCTAAGACATTACTACTATTGCTTCTTCAGGACTGGATGGAGAGGGCGAAGCAGATCCGATGTCGGGCTCCGCTGCCTGAAGAACCAGTCATTCCGCGTTTAGCGCAGATGCTGGTGCCGGCGCCCTATACGGCGCCGGCGAAGAAGGCCACGGGGAAGGCCAAGGGGGTCCGGAGTGGCCCCCGCCGCAAGGGTGCTTTGGAAGCGACGTCCGAAGACAAGACCCGTTCCTCCGTCGCTGAAGATGACGACAATGAGGAGGAGAAGAGCGACTCTCCCTCTGATGGAGGGAGGAAGAAGAGGGCGGCCTCCATAATTCTAGAGGCAGAGGCGCCCGAGAAGGGGAAAGGCCCGCTCGCGGGCAGCTCCGCATGGGACGCCGATAGCAGTCCGGAGCGACGCCCCCGTACCAAGCCTCGGGCCGCATCATAAGTGCTAAGACTCGTACATGCCCATAAATCTAACCTCTCCTTTTTGTCGTATTGACATGATTAATTATGCTATTGCAGTCCCGCCCATGACAACTCCCAGCGATCCTCATCACGAGGTTCGCTGGACTCAAAGGCGATGGCCAGCGATTCACCGCCGACCGCTCACTCCCCCAAGGACAAGGACGATGCGGAGGTGCTGTCCTGAAGGACTGCTCCAGGCGGGGGAGAGGCTCAGGAGGCGCTAGAAGGCGAAACCCCCGTCGCCGGACACCAAGGGGAGTCAATACCCATGGAGACTGGTGGGAGGGCCGTATTCAGTTTGACCCTCAGCCAAACTCAATTCCGGAGTCCGATGCGGCTCCAAAATCCGGCACGCAACCTCCTTCGAAAGAAGGGGGGATGCATGTCCCCCCGGTGACCCCTGTCCAACCAGGGGCACCGGATAATCTGCTGGAAGTGTTGCGAGGCGCTTCCATTGTGGATGAGCACTGTGTCCTTATGGGCACGGTAATTGCAAGGGTTCAGTCTGCCAAGAGCGGATTAACTGAAGCCTGCAGCAGCCTGTTGACATGTTTTGAGGTAAGCGGCGCAAAAAGGAGAAAATCCCAATATAGAAAGTAGCCCCTGAGACACTGTCCGGTGTTCGGAAAAAAATCGGACAGAGGATCAATCTCCTATTGCAGGAAACTAACTAAATTTGTCTGAAATGTATGCACATGCGTCGTTGTTGGTCGCGGCCTCGCATACTGCCAAAGTCTCCGGACTGAAGCAGAAACTGGCGGAGGCCGAGGAGGAGCTATGCCAGGTGAAGAGGCAGCTCTAGGAAAAACAAGGTAAGTAATAACCTGTTATGTATTCGAAAAAAGGAAAATGATATTCAATGACCGAAATGCCATGATGTGTACAAAGGCGACGACCGAGGTCGAGGCCTTGAAAACGGCCCTGGTCGAAGCCGAAGGGAAGGCTGTCAAGGATCAGGCCGCTCGGAAGAAGCTCAAGGCCCGGGTCAATGAGGTCCAACAGGAGCTCGAGGACGCGGTGAAGAAGTGCGAGGCCTTGGAGCGTGATGCGCCGGTTCAAGAGACCGAACTCGCTAAGGCTCGTCAGAGTGCGGAGGCAGCCCAGAATGAGGCCCAGGGCGCCCTCCAGGAGATCTAGGAGGCCAGGAAGATCGCGGCGGGTAAGGCATTCAATATGCAAAGCAAGAATGTGAAGATGAAATATCGTCTACTAATCCGGATTCAGAGTTCTCTAGGGGCTTTTACTGATCTGCCATGCAGTGTGGCTGATGCTGCAGAGTTCTTCCGAGCCGAAGAAGGGAGCTCCACAGAGAAGCTGTTCTAGTCGCAACATCTCGCGCCAGAACATCCGGTGCCCTTCAGCGATCAGCTAAAACAGCTGGTCAAGCTACATAGGGTGGCCGAACTGGCCATGAAGGATCTAATAATCCGGTTGTGGCCAGCCGAAGTTGTACCCGGCAGTTACATCGGTCTCGTGAAGCGACTAGTGGATGCCTGTCCTTGGCTGGACATCGTCAAGCGGTCCGTCTGCATCGAGGGTGCACGTCTGGCCTTCTACTATTGCAAGGTCTGGTGGGCGAAACTGGACGCAGTCAAATTAGCGACCGAGGGGCCGCCGGAGGGCAAGGAGTACCGCACACCCGAGCGATACTTCGGCGATGTCTTGGAGGGGTCCCGCATTGTTGCGGATCATTGTGTGAAAGACACTATCTTTGAATGAATGTATTCGAGCTCCGTCAACCTTGTATGATAAAAAAGTGATTGTGCAATATAATGATGGTTATGTTTTAAAAAATTACTTCCTGTGCGGCCGTGTTGTATGAAATCTGAGGGTTAACCAGTCGTCGGCTTCTGCCCCCACGTAGGTAGTACGGGGGTGTTAGGGATGGAATCTAAACAATCTTGATCCAATTAGATGGTCCTTGAAGGAGTTGTTTAGCGCAACGAACCATGCAACCAGACTATGCGGCTGTAATGCCCTCACCTAGCCATAGGAGTTCGACAATAAAAACATGGGCGCAGCCCCTAGTATCCGAACTAGAGTGCTATAAGCGTCTGGTCAGGAAGTACCAATCCTTCGCGTAATGCAGAAGAAATCTCCAATGATTTGTAACCTCCGAACAGCTGACCGGCTCTCGCCGCATCATGACAGTCAGTTTTCGGCTTTCTCTATTGAGGTGCTCCTTTGGATAAACCAAGGCACAATCCCAGTAGTTCTCCCTTTACTACGTTAGCCGATATAGCGGAATGTAAGGTAGCAAGCACAGGAGCCGGGCAACCCAACTATTGACCAAAGACATGATTCGGAGCCAATGCATATAATGCTAAATTCGGGGTGCCGAACTATACTTATAAAAAGTGTTCAGACTTTTTTTGCCGTAGTGTGGGGTGCTATGAAGCCCCTGGAAAACATCAAACGTACCGAAGTGTACGGGTGCTACCTGATAAAGTTACCAGAAAAGACAAACTAGGAAAGAAGAAGAACAAGTGATAAGCTAGGGCCGTAAAATTTGAGCCGCAAACTGTTCTTATTATAATCTCATTGGTGCGTTAAAGCGCGTTTATACAAGTAATGCAATAAGCAGGAGGCTAGTTACTATGCCTTGATCGAGGGAGAGCTGCACGTGGGTCCTGAAAAACAGGTAGAGTGATCATTAACGAAACCACCTAGAGAAGTCCCCCATATGCATGTGCTTCTTGCTGCCTTTGTGTGTGTGTGTCCTTCAAGAGGACCGATGACCAGACCACCAGACAAGGCCTGTGGGATTGAGACCTGAAAAGGAGGCAAGTAAAAGTGAAAGTATGTGTGTGTCCGATGTCGGTTGAGCCGTACTATGGACCACAAGCTAGCTATGCCTCCGTCGATGCCCATGGGATTTTGAGTGCGTAGTTATGTACGCGCGATACGAATGCCACCACTTGATCGGGACTGAGACGGAGGCCGGGTTGCTAGTCGAGCTCCTGACGAGCCGAGCTCTCCTGTTGCAGAGTAGTTCGGACCCTCTTAATGGTGTTCATGGGCTTGGCAGCCGAATTAAGGTTCTGGTTAAGAAGGCCGCTCTGCACTTCTGCTGCTAAGGCAGCTGTGTGCTCTTCTGTATGGAGGGAGCGTTCTGTATTTCCATTGACCGTTATGATGCCGCGTGGACCGGGCATCTTGAGCTTGAGATAAGCATAGTGTGGTATTGCGTTGAATCGAGCGAACGCAGTTCGCCCGAGCAGTGCGTGATAGCCTCTGCGGAAGGGGACGATATCGAAGATTAAATCCTCGCTTCGGAAGTTGTCCGGAGATCCGAAGACAACCTCTAGTGTGATTGAGCCCGTACAGCGGGCCTCTACACCTAGTATGACTCCTTTGAAGGTAGTCCTGGTGGGCTTGACCCGTGATGGGTTAATGCCCATTTTTTGCGTTGTATCCTGATACAGCAGATTGAGGCTGCTACCTCTGTCCATAAGGACGCGAGTCAAGTGAAACCCGTCAATTATTGGGTCTAGGAATAATGCGGCTGAGCCACCGTGACGGATACTGGTCAGATGATCCCGACAATCAAAAGTGATCGGGCATGACGACCATGGATTAAATTCTGGGGCTACTGGCTCTATCGCGTAGACGTCCGTGAGCGCATGCTTGCGCTTCCTCTTAGGGATGTGGGTAGCGTATATCATGTTCACCGTTTTGACCTGAGGGGGAAACTTCTTATGTCCCCCTGTGTTCGGTTGCCGGGGCTCTTCGTCATCGTCCTCGCTTTGTGATCCCTTTTCCCTGTTCTCGGTGTTTAATTTGCCGGCCTATTTAAAAACCCAGCAATCACTATTTGTATGATTGGGTGGTTTGTCCGGGGTGCCATGAATCTGGCACGGACGATCAAGTATGCGGTCCAACCTGGATGGGCCTGAATTGTTCCTTCAGAACGGCTTCTTCCGCTGGCCGGACTTAGAGCCACTGAATCTGGCATTGACCGTCGTATCCTCGGTGTTGTCACTATTGTTTCGACGCTTGTATCTGTTGCCTCGAGACTTTTCTTTGTTATTTTTAACGTCGGGGGTGCCGACGTCGCTTGCATTGTTTTTGCTACGGGCCAACCAACTGTCCTCGCCCGCACAGAAGTGGGTCATGAGTGTCGTGACGGCCGCCATGGATTTTGGCTTTTCTTGGCCGAGGTGGCGAGCGAGCCATTCGTCGCGAATGCTGTGTTTGAAGGCTGCTAGGGCTTCGGCATCCGGACAATCGATGATTTGGTTCTTTTTAGTTAAGAACCTAGTCCAGTATTTCCTGGCGGACTCTCCAGGCTGCTAAACTATATGGCTTAAGACATCAGCGTCCGGAGGTCGAACATATGTACCTTGGAAGTTAGCGAGGAAGGCCTCTTCCAAGTCCTCCCAGCTGCCAATAGAATTTTCAGGCATACTGTTGAGCCAATGTTGAGCTGGCCCCTTGAGTTTTAAAGGGAGGTATTTGATGGCGTGGAGGTCATCGCCGCGGGCCATATGAATGTGGAGAATGAAATCTTTGATGCACACTCCGGGGTCCGTGGTTCCATCGTATGATTCTGTATTCACGGGTTTGAACCCTTCCAGGAATTCATGATCCATGACCTCATCAGTGAAGCAACGAGGGTGTGCGGCGCCTCTATATCGGGCCGTATCGCGACGTAGCTCTGATGGAGTCCGTCTGCGGTTTTCAGCCCGCGCATGACTAAGTTTGTCATGTCCGAATAGGTGGCCATCGTCGCGTGTCGAGGCACATCCTCATGATCCGTAGATTGATCTGGTATGTCCTGCTTTATTGTTCAGGTTTTGCCGGAGGTCATATGTATGGCAGTGGGCTAATTTACCTTTACCTGTGCGATGAGGCGGGGCGGGTTGGTGTTTGGCGTGAGTTGCCGTTTTGTCCCGACCACGTGGTGGTCGGTCAACTGCATTGTACGATGGTGGTATGTGTTCCGGCGAGTCCTCATCAAACTGAGGTAGCAATTTGCGCTTTGGGTAGCTTTTGGTTGGGCGCTTGAGGCCGTATTCTTCGGCTGCTAGGACATCGGTCCATTTATCATTGAGCAGATCTTAGTTAGCTTGAAGCTGCTGCTTCTTCTTTTTCATGCTCCTTGCAGTGGCTATTAGCTGGTGCTTGAAGCGCTCCTGCTCAAGAGGTTCCTCAGGCACGATGAAATCCTCGGTGCCGAGGCTCACCTCATCCTCGGAGAGCGGAAGATAATTACTGTCCTCCGAGTCCTTGTGTGTGGCATGTCTACTAGGGCTAACTGCCCATTATCCCGTTCCCCTGTTCGGAGGTTACCTTGACGGGATCTTCATTATTTTCGACATCGTCCGGAGTGTGTTATCTTCTCCTGTGCTGGTGTTGCTATCTTTACTGCGGCATGACTTAGAGCGGCACCGCTGATGCCGGCGTTTCGATTGTATCTCAGGAGGTTTATCCTCAACTGGGTCTTCTTTGTCATCGCCGCTATTCTCCTTTGGTGTATCCACCATGTACGCATCGTACGAGGAAGTGGCCGTCTAGAGTCCGGTGAACAGCGGGTTCTGGGCCTCTTCTTCTCTGGCATCATCGTCCATACCGTCGATGTCCTCGGAGTCGTAATCAAGTGTGTCGGTCAAATCCTCGACCATGGCTATGAAGTGGGTGGCGGGTGGGAAGCAAATCCTCCACCGTCAGCCCCTAGTTCAGACCAGATATAGTTCAACTGTGAGTCCCCTGCCAAGGACAGGTTCTTTAATGAGCTTAGCACGTCGCCCAAGGGTGAGTGCTGGAAGATGTCTGCAGCACTGAATTCGAAAATCGATGAACGACCGAGTTTGGTGTCCGCGAGCTCACATGGTTCGGAACTTATAACCGGAGACGAGTCCGGGATTCCGGTGACACAGATATTGTGTGAGGTTAAGTCCATATGCGGCTCCAACGCTGGGGAGTCTGTGGCCTCCGTGGTGGGGTCGAGCCTCCGATCCTTGGATGTCGTGCTCTGGATCTAAGGCCAGAGTGGTCACATGAGCTATCTCCTGGATGCGGTCTGATGACATATTTAGGTCATGCCCGTCAAGGTGACCAGGAGCAGACGCCGTGGTCTCGAATCCGGCGGAGATCAAATCTCCACAGATGTCTGCAACATAGTTCAAGCTCCCAAACCTGACCTGATGGCCAGGGGCGTAGCTCTCGATCTGCTCCAAGTGGCCAAACGAGTTGGCCCGCAGTGCAAAGCCGCCGAACACGAAGAGCTGTCCGGGGAGAAAGGTTTCTCCTTGGACAGCATCACTATCGATGATTGAAGGGGCAATCGAACCTTTCATCGACGGCACAATGGAACTCTCAATGAAAGCACCAAGTTCGGTGTCAAAACCGGCAGATCTCAGGTAGGGGGTCCCGAACTGTGCGTCTAAGGTCGATGGTAACAGGAGACAGGGGACACAATGTTTTACCCAGGTTTGGGCCCTCTCTATGGAGGTAATACCCTACGTCCTGCTTGATTGATATTGATGAATACGAGTATTACAAGAGTTGATCTACCACGAGATCATAATGGCTAAACCCTAGAGGTCTAGCTTGTATGGCTATGGTAATGAATCTCCCCCCTCCCGACTAAGCCCTCTGGCTTATATAAACACCAGGAGGATCTAGGGTTACATAAGGTCGGTTACAAAGAAAGGAATCTACATATTTGATCACCAAGCTTGCCCTCCATGCCAAGGAGAGTCCCATCCGGACACAAGTGCAGTCTTCGGTCTTCGTATCTTCACAGCCCATCAGTCCGGTCCATGGCTAACAGGCCGGACGCTGAGGACCCCTCAGTCCAGGACTCCCTCACCTACCGTCAGCCCGATGTGGAGGGTGTGCCCGGGGGGCCCATATCCACCCCATATTTGGGTGGATATAAGGGGTGTCGATCAGCTCGGGCGTTTGAGGCCCGTTTGGGGCCCGTTTGAGGCGCCCATCTGGGTCGAAAAATTGTGACCGGGTGGGCCGCCCGAGCGTTTGAGGCCGGTTTGGGGCGCCCGGGTGTAGATGCTCTTAGCCGACATGTCATTCACAACTCTGGTGGAGTACATGGAGGTTTGGCAACGCCTGCGGGGAATTGATTTATAGGAGAGTGTCACTGATTCCATCATTTGGTCGTGGGAAATGAACGACCAAATTTCGGTTCACTCTGCCTATGCCGTCAGGTTTGCTGGAAGGGTGGTGGTCCCAACCGTAGATTTCTCATGGAGATCTAGAGCCCCACTGTAGTGTCGCTTCTTCACCTGGCTAGGCATCAGGAACATGCGTTGGACCTCTGACTGCCTCGCCCGACATGGACTCCCACATCAAGATGCCTGCCCTTTCTACGACCAGGACAAGGAAACCATCGACCATATTCTGCTGACATGTGTGTTCTTAAGAACGGTGTGTAGAACGTTCTGCTCGGCCATGGGCAAGCAGGAGTGGTCACCTACGGCCCAAGATACCCTCAAGAGTTGGTGCACCACGAGAATGACAGGAGTGCACAAACCAACGGAACTGATGTTCATTTTCATGATTGTGCTTTGGGAACCTTGGAAACATAGGAACACGATAGTCTTTGATGGTGCCTCTCCATCCTTGAAGGTGGTGATCAGGAGAGTTGTGGTTGAGGGCAGACCTTGGCAGTAGCGGAACTTTCTAAAGGGCGAATTAGATAGCATGTCTGAGTTGTTGTCGGGGTGGGCGAGTCGCAAGTGATCCATTGTGTACACTTCAGGTGGAGTTTCTGGGTGGTAAGTGATCTTGTAGTGTTTTGACACTCTGTAACATCAATGGTGGATTGGGTTCCATACCCCCCCCCTCTTTCTATAAAATATGATATAGTAACCGTCGGTGTCAAAACCGGCGGATCTCGGGTAGGGGGTCCCGAACTGTGCGTCTAAGGCGGATGGTAACATGAGACAAGGGACACGATGTTTACCCAGGTTCGGGCCCTCTTGAAGGAGGTAATACCCTACGTCATGCTTGATTGTTCTTGATGATATGAGTATTACAAGAGTTGATCTACCATGAGATCATAGAGGCTAAACCCTAGAAGCTAGCCTATGGTATGATTGTATGTTATCCTATGGACTAAACCCTCCGGTTTATATAGACACCGGAGGGGGCTAGGGTTACACAGAGTCGGTTACAAGGGAGGAGATCTACATATCCATATTGCCTAGCTTGCCTCCCACGCCAAGGAGAGTCCCATCCGGACATGGGACAAAGTCTTCAATCTTGTATCTTCATAGTCCAACAGTCTGGCCAATGGATATAGTCCGCTGTCCGGAGACCCCCTAATCCAGGACTCCCTCAGTAGCCCCTGAACCAGGCTTCAATGACGATGAGTCTGGCACACAGTATTGTCTTCGGCATTGCAAGGCGGGTTCTTCTCCAAATCCTGAATATCTGCTAAGTAGTGTCCAGTTCCCATAAATGTTGGACTTCTTGGCTTCTACGCCCAATAAGGGCCATCTTCCACGTGTCAAGTGAATGCGAGGAGCCAGGGCGTTTTTACATTCGCCCCCCTAGCCAGGTAAATAAATCGTCTATTAAAGGGACGGGGATTCTTAGATCCAATCCACACCATCCTCCCATGGCGAGAATCCATTGGAGCGCGCTCGGAAAAATCCATTCCATCATGGTCGGCCACCGTAGCTCCTCCTCTCGCTCCCGTAGCCCTAAAGCCCGGTGATTGGGAGAAGTGTTCCGTCCCGCACAGCCGATTAGTAGAGTTGCAGACCCAGAGATTTCTCCCTCTAGCGTGTATGGTCCTCGTCCGAGCCGGGCTCGCCACCTATAATGACGGGGAGCAAGCGGAGAGCTTCCCCAGTCCCTCTAAGGGCGAGCGGGTATGCCTTGTCCCTTACTTACTAAGGGGACTCGGATTTCCAATTCATCCGTTCCTCCATAGCCTCTTGGAGTTTTACGGCCTCCAACTGCATAATTTCACCCCTGCTTCCATATTACACATCGCTGGTTATGTTGCCCTTTGTGAGCTGTTTCTGGGCTGCGAGGCTCATTTCGTGCTGTGGAAAAGGTTATTTTGCCTTGTGCCCCGCACATAGAAGGGGACACTTTATCAGGTGGGCGAAGCCGAAATATGGCGCATCGCCGAGACCGGATACCTGTCCGGTACTCCGAAGAAGACGTCCGAAGACTGGCCTTCGGAGTGGTTTTACATGGAGGACGTCCCCCTTCCAGACCCTATTCAGCGGGGTCTTTCTGAGTTCAAAAATGCTCCTCTGAAGAAACATCGAAGCTGGTGCCCACGGAGCCCCCAAGTGGAAGACAACGGAGAAGTCCTTTACCTGATGAACCGGATTAAAGCGCTGGCTCAATCAGGATTGACAATAATCGAGGTTATGTCAATATGCATAATGCGGGGAGTGTAGCCACTTCAATATCGAGGGCACCCCCTGTGGTGTTTTAACGGGGAAGATGATGCCACCCGTTGCGGGCGTTAGGGACCGGACTTCGCTGCTGCTTTAGCAAAAATTCTGTCTGAGTTGTTCAAGGGAGAGGAAGAGGAGTTCATCCGTATCAAGCCAGGGGATGGATTCTCCATGTACAACCCTTCAAGCTGGGTGAGTTGTACCTCTTTATTCCCATCCTTCCCGCATTCTTCGTCGTAGATACTCACCTTGCCATTTCACGGCAGGAACTGCAAAAAGCTGTAAAGGAGGTGAATAGCCCACCTCTAGAACCAGAGGACCCTGGCCGGGCCCTCGATCCCAGACTCGAAGAGGATCCGGACATATTCATGGAGCTGATAGACAGGCAATTCTATCAATTGAGCTGTGATGATGCCATGGTGGCCATAACAGCCGACTATCCCGGACTACTCCTTGCATCGCACATAAGAAAAACCAAAGTCCCAACTCCGAAAAAGGATCCCCCTTTATGCACTTCACCTACCATACACATATGGTGTTTTACAGGGAAGGCATTCGGGACGCCGCGCCGAACCCGCAGCAACTCGCCAACAAGAGGCACCGAAGCCGGATAGGCCAAAAAGGAAGGCGGTCAGGACGAAGATGCCGACACAGAAGTATGACACAAAACCTCCCTCCGTGGTTGTCGTATTTCTTAAAATATAATGACGTTCGTGTTTCTTAGCAGAACAAACGCTCGTCGGACTATATCCGGAGAGGCTGCCGATCACGCCTGGACCAGTCGGGCTCCAGGGCTGGACATGGAGGCGGAAGCTAATGCGGGGCAGACGCCGGATGATCCTCCTACAGAGGATGCGGACAGACTATCCACTACAAATTCCGAAGTGGAGAGCGCCATGAATCACATGCATCGCTGGGCCATACTCCGTGACGCTTGTTTCTCACCAGAGGCATTTGATGCCTTCAATTCCAGAGACGCGTACATCCATGCTGCTCAAAATGGTCTAGCCAGAGCCACGGACCAGTATGTAAGGGATATACGGGTAAGCAAATCTGATGATTATATGTATCAGTAGCCCCTGAGACCTAAAATAGTTGATGCAACTGATTTAAGGATCATTATCTATGCAGGTTCTTGCAGTGAAGAATTCCCAATTGTCTCAAGAGCTGGACGAGTGCAAGGCCCATCTAGAGGCCATTGTTGCTGCGTTGAAGGAGTCCGAGAAGGGTCCCTCTGGCAACACTTGTTTCTATTGCAAATAATACGGGTACCAGGTAGTATGCGGCATGTATGCAAATCTAACAATAGATGTTGCAGGTGGCCCCGGAGTGAATCCGGAGGCCGTGATGGTGGATGCGGCACGTGATGATCGACAGCGAAATGCTGGCGAGCGCGTGCTGACGCGAGTCAGGCAGGAGAAAAATGATCTCCAAGACGCCAATATCCGGCTGGGCGTGAACTGAAAGATGTCCGAGCCCAGCTTGCAGACTCGGTGAAGGAGAATAAACGGCTTCGGCACGGCATTTTTAGTAAGTGCTTGAACAAATTTTTAAAGGTGTTCGGCGAAGAAGCTGGCTAACAGCATTATGTTTGCAGGTATGCTGACGGGTCGTCCCGCGGAGGAGATACCTGGGTCTTCGGGTGATCTTCTACCAGAGCTCTCACAACTGCACGAGCAAATTCGGCAGGTGATGCAGGGTATTGCCCAAGCCTTGTGGCCATCTGCGGCCCCGCCAGGAGGCATGGGGGAGCTTATAGAGAAGCTCAAGGGGGCGTGGTGGCACTTCCCATTATGGAAGATATCAGCCTACCGACAAGGTGCAAGGGAAGCCTGGGCTATGGTGAAGACACGATATACCAAAGCGGACCCAAACCACATGGCCGAGGTCGGACCTGTGGGTCTCGATGGGAAAGAGATCCCCGTCAGTTTAGTGTGTGATCAAGTAGAATTAGCCGCAAAGTATTCCCAACAGGATTCTAGGCTAGACAGCCTATTGGATGGTATAGAAGAAGAATTGAATCAGTCTTAGCGAGTGTGTAATTCAAGTGACATATGTAATGTCCCTAGCCGGATTGTAAATCATTTGTCATGGCGGACCTTTTCGCTTCGACCTCTGGACCCGAGAGTCCGGAGTGTATCCGAATACCCGCTCGGTTATGTAAAAACAGGGGTATGCATGGAGACCAGGCGTAGGGGTCATAAGTGCTTGAACAGACAAGTACCCAACTAGTTATGTTATATTATATGGGTAGTAAGAAACATCTTCCAGGGAGAATAGTTCCGTTAAGGGTTCCTTTCCATGGGTACGCATGCCCTAATGTGCATGTCCGAACTGTGAAAAGAGACGCAGGATATAAACATCTGGGGGCATGTTTCAAATTAGATAAAAGTCATCTTTTATTCACCGACCGAATATTTCCTTAAGAACGATAGCTTTCGGCTTCACCCAGTCTGAGGTATACATCCGGCTGACCCAGCAGTAACAATCGCAGAGGTGCTCCCATTATGCCCTAGCCGAATTAACGGGAATGTAGGGCATAAATACAAGAGCCAGGCAACCCATCTTGGCCAAAACTTAAGTCATATCGATGCATATAATGGCAAAAAAAGGTATATGCGGAAGAATAACACATGTATGGGACGTAAAGCCCAGGAAAATAGTTAGATTAAGCTTCTGTGTAAGAAGCCCCCAGGTATAATGAGCGTGGTTAGCGCGTCAAGATTGTGTAACCGGGACACAAGTATAGCCTTTAAGGGCCTTGAAGAGAGTAAAAGGGGAGAAAGAGAGAAAAGACAGATGTGCAAAAAATTGACGGAGGTGAGGAGATGAACATAGAGTCCGGCGCTAGGCGTAGAATCTTTGGAGTCTGGCTGCATTCCATGGGTTTGACTCGAGTCGATTATCCAATGCATCCTGCAGACGGTATGCTCCACCAGTCAGAACCTGGTCAATAATGAAGGGACCCTCCCATTTGGGCTCGAGCTTGTTCTTTTTCTTCTCCGACAGGTGTATAACTAGTTCGCCAACGTTATAGGTTTTGGCCCGTACTTCTCTGCTTTGATACCTTCGAGCCTGTTGTTGATAGAATGCGGAACGGGCCTTTTCCACGTCGCGCTCCTCCTCCAGGACGTCCAAACTGTCTTGCTGATCAAGCTTGGCCTCTTTTTCTTCGTACATGCGCACTCGAGGTGAGTCATGAATTATGTCGCAAGGCAGAACCGCCTCTGCGCCGTACACCATGAAGAACGGTGTATCCGGTAGTGTGATTTGGCGTGGTCCGCAGCCCCCATAGTACGGAGTCAAGCTCCTCTACCCAGTGCGTGTTTGACTCCTTTAAGGACCGCACTAATCTGGGTTTAATGCCGCTCATGATAAGACCATTCGCTCGCTCGACTTGACCGTTTGTTTGCGGGTGATAGACAGAAGCATAATCGATCTTGATGCCCATGTTGCTGCACCAAAGTTTCACCTCGTCGGCTGTAAAGTTCATGCCGTTATCAGTGATGATGCTGTGGGGGACGCCATAACAGTGTACGGCCCCGGATATGAAGTCTATCACCGGTCCGGATTCAACCGTTTTGACAGGTTTGGCTTCTATCCATTTGGTGAATTTATCCACCATGACCAATAAGTATTTTTTCTTGTGGGTTCCCCCTTTAAGGGGTCCGACCATATCAAGACCCCAGACCGCAAAGGGCCAAGTAATGGGGATTGTTTGGAGAGAGGTAGGCGGCATACGGCTTTGGTTTGCAAATAGCTGGCAACCAACGCAATGCTGGACCAGATGCTACGCATCTGCCCAGGCCGTCGGCCAATAGAAACCTGTACGGAAGGACTTGCTTACAAGGGCCCGGGCTGCGGTGTGATGGCCGCCGAGTCCGGCATGGATTTCTGCCAAAAGCTTCCGCCCTTCCTCTTCGGAGATGCACCTTTGAAGGACTCCGGTAATGCTTTTCTTATAAAGCTCTCCCTCATGAACCTTGTAGGCTTTAGATCGCCGCACTATGCAGCGTGCCTCATTTTGGTCCTTGGGTAGTTCCTGCCTAGTTAGGTAGGACAGGAATGGTTCTGTCCATGGGGCAATGACGACCATTATTACGTGGGCTGAAGGTGTTATTTCGATGGCACAGCCTCCGATTGTGTCAGTGTGTTCGGTATCTGGGGTTGTGGCCGGGTCCAGACTATTTTTGCCGGTGTCCCCTTCCCATACCACGGATGGTTTAAACAGTTTTTCTAGGAAGATGGTCGCGTTTAGCGCCGATACGGGCGAGGATGTCCACCGCATGGTTGTTTTCCCGAGCCACATGGTGGAATTCAAGCCCCTCGAACCGAGCTGATGTTTTGGGGACGGTGTTGCGATATGCCGCCATTTTCGGATCCTTGGCATCGAAGTCTCCATTTATTCGGGATATTGCAAGGTTCGAGTCCCCACGCACCTCCAGGCATTGAATGCCCATGGAGACTGCCATCCGGAGACAATGTAATAGGGCCTCGTACTCGGCTGCATTATTGGAGTCTGTATATAGTATTTGGAATACGTATTGCACTGTATCTCCGGTGGGGGACGTTAGGACGACGCCAGCCCCCAGACCAACCAGCATTTTAGAGCCGTCGAAGTGCATGATCCAATTGGAGTATGCGCCGTACTCTTTAGGGAGTTCGGCTTCTGTCCATTCGGCTACGAAATCGGCCAGTACTTGCGACTTAATGGCTCGTCGTGGTTTATATGTTATGTCGAATGAGAGGAGCTCGATAGCCCATTTGGCAATCCGGCTCGTGGCATCGTGGTTGTTTATTATGTCGTTGAGTGGTACTTCGGAGGCCACCGTAATTGAACACTCTTGAAAGTAGTGTCGTAATTTCCGGGATGCCACGAATACCGCGTATGCTATCTTTTGATAATGTGGGTACCATGATTTGCATGGAGTGAGGATGGTGGATACATAATATACTGGCTTTTGAAGTGGGAATTTATGTCCGTCCATCTCTCGTTCGACGACGAGCACTACGCTTACAACTTGGTGAGTTGCCGCTATATATAATAGCATTGGTTCACCAACAGTTGGGGCGGCCAAGATTGGGTTGGTGGCCAGGATGGCTTTTATTTCTTCCAGTCTGGCCGTGGCTGCGTCCGTCCACTCGAAGTGTTCGGTGCGCCGAAGAAGGCGATAAAGGGGGAGTGCCTTTTCTCCTAGTCGGGAGATAAAGCGGCTTAAAGCCGCCACACATCCAATTAACTTTTGGATTTGCTTGAGTTTAGTTGGAATAGCCAACTGCGACAGAGCCCGGATTTTGGCCGGATTTGCTTCAATTCCTCTGCTGGAGACGATAAAGCCCAGGAGCTTTCCGGCGGGTACGCCAAAAACGCATTTTTCCGGATTGAGCTTAATGTCGTATGTTCGGAGATTGTCGAACGTGCGCCTCAAGCCGTCTATTAAGGAGTCGACGTGTCTGGTTTTAACGACCACATCGTCGATGTATGCCTCCACTGTTTTGCCGATCTGCTTTTCCAGACATGTCTGAGTCATGCGCTGATACGTTACGCCAGCGTTTTTGAGCCCGAAGGGCATTGTGTTAAAACGGAAGGGGCCATATGGAGTGATAAATGCCGTTGCGGCTTGGTCGGACTCCGCCATCTTAATTTGGTGGTAACCGGAGTATGCGTCGAGGAAGCACAATGAGTCGTGTCCTGCGGTAGCATCGATAATTTGATCGATGCGAGGGAGGGGGAAGGGATCCTTTGGGCAAGCCTTATTAAGGTCCTTGAAGTCGATGCATAGGCGCCAGGATTTGTCCTTTGGCACCATCACCAGGTTTGCTAGCCAGTCCGGATGCTTTATTTCTCTAATGAATCCGGCCTCCAGTAATTTGTCTAGCTCCTCTCCCATGGCTTGTCGCTTAGGTTCGGAGAAATGCCGAAGAGTCTGCTTGACCAGCCTGAATCCTTTTAGAATGTTAAGGCTATGCTCGGCCAGCTTGCGTGGGATTCCTGGCATGTCTGAAGGATGCCAGGCGAATATGTCCCAATTCTCGCGCAGGAACTCCCGTAGTGCGGTGTCTACGGCGGGGTTTAACTATGCCCCAATGGACGCTGTTTTTGTGGGGTCCGTTGGATGGACTTGGAATTTGACTATTTCATCCGCTGGTTTAAAGGAGGTGGACTTGGATCTTTTGTCTAGTATCACGCCGTCCCTGTCCATTGTGGAGCGCAGCGCGGTTAACTCCTCCGCCACAAGGGCTTCGGATAATGCCTCGAGGGCCAGTGCAACTGTTTTGTTCTCGGCGCGGAGTGCTATGTCCGGATCACTAGCTAGAGTGATGATTCCATCGGGTCCGGGCATTTTGAGCTTCATGTACCCGTAATGGGGTATGGCTTGAAAAATCATGAATGCCTCCCGCCCTAGAAGGGTGTGGTATCCGCTACTGAACGGGGCCACTTGGAATGTGATTTCTTCGGACCTGTAATTCTCCAGAGTGCCGAATACCACATCTAGTGTGATTTTCCCAGCGCAACGTGCCTCCCGACTAGGGATGATTCCTCGGAAGGTCGTGGTGCTTTGCTCAATATGGTTGCTGTCTATTTCCATTTTTTGAAGAGTCTCCTCATAAATGAGGTTTAATCCGCTGCCGTCGTCCATGAGCACTTTAGTGAGCCGAAAGCCGTCCACAATTGGACTGAGGACCAAAGCGGCTGGTGCTCAGGCTATTTGGAATTTAGGTTCATCACTAGCATTGAAAGTAATGGCTGTGTCGCTCCATGGATTTATTGCTGCTACGTGGCAGACTTCGGCAAGGCTGCGGAGTGCTCGCTTACGCCTATTATTTGAGGCAAAGGTCTCGAAGACTTTTAATACTGTATTGTTATCCGCGGGAGGGTGTTCTGGGGTGTTTTGGATGAGGAGATCCTCACCGCTCTTGCCCACCTGCCGGAGTACCCAACATGCTCCAACGCTATGTGTTGGTATGGTGTCCGCCGTACTGTGAATTTTGCAGGGCCCGTTAAGCCATCCCTCCAATACGGTTCCACGCCCTGTAGTGGGCTTTTGCTTCTTTGTAATTGAGTCGGGCGACTTATGAGAGTGCACCCTTTTAGTTCGGACTGGGGATTTTGTCAGAGCCGGATTGTCCCAAAATTATGTTTGGGTTTTCCAGGCGCTTTCCATCGCACAGTATTTCTGTACTATGGCCGCCAAGTCAGCAAAGTGTGCTATGTCACGGAGACTTATGGCATTGAGGATTCCCTTGTCCATGCAATTGTTGCAGAAGAACGAAATTGCGTCTTCCTCACGACAGTCCTTGACCGTGTTCATTACAAGGAGGAATCTAGCCCAATAGTGATGTACTGTCTCTTGGGGCGCTTGCCTAATGTGGGAAAGATCGTTTGTATCTAGGTGGGTGGGTGGATTTAAGTCCAGACCTTGACCCAATCTGAGATCCCGGGGCAGGGGAGTTTCCGATCTTGGAAGTTCGAGCTCCGGGATGTTGCTCCGCGGGTTCGGTATGCGACCTGATTCTAGGTTCAGGGTTAGGGCGATGTCCTCCCATGAGCGGGTATCCGGCTCGGAGAGCTCGGGAATCCGGACATAGTTCGTCCTCAGGATAGAGGGAGAACCGCCGCGTTGCTCCTCCACCACTGCTATTTGATGGGTGACCGGCGGAGAGTTAATCTCCCTTTGGTCGGGTTTAAGCCCGATCCGATCATAGTCCATAGCGACTCCTAGAGCGGCAATGCGATGCAAGAGCTCGTTCAAAGAGGAGAGCTCCATTGGATCCATCTTCTCGGCGAATTTTGAGCCAATGTGGAGGCTATTTTTGATGACCCGAGAAGTCATCGTCGGTGCAATGGCTGAGCGGGCGGTCATGACAAAGCCGCCTAGTCGTAGAGTTTGGCCTACAGCCAGGGCTCCCCCAGAAGTGATGTTGTCCTTGACGACGAGACGAGCCATCCCCCCTTATGATGACGACACAGTGGAACTCTTAATGAAAGCACCAATGTCGGTGTCAAAACCGGCGGATCTCGGGTAGGGGGTCCCGAACTGTGCGTCTAAGGTGGATGGTAACAGGAGACAAGGGACACGATGTTTACCCAGGTTCGGGCCCTCTTGAAGGAGGTAATGCCCTACGTCCTTCTTGATTGTTCTTGATGATATGAGTATTACAAGAGTTGATCTACCACGAGGTCGTAGAGGCTAAACCCTAGAAGCTAGCCTATGGTATGATTGTATGTTATCCTACGGACTAAGCCCTCCGGTTTATATAGACACCGGAGGGGGCTAGGGTTACACAGAGTCGGTTACAAGGGAGGAGATCTATATGTCCGTATCGCATAGCTTGCCTCCCACGCCAAGGAGAGTCCCATCCGGACACGGGACGAAGTCTTCAATCTTGTATCTTCATAGTCCAACAGTCCGGCCAAAGGATATAGTCCGGCTGTCCGGAGACCCCCTAATCCAGGACTCCCTCGGTAAACATAAGCTCTTTAATTCTTGAAATCAACATTTTTAACTCGTTGATTATGGTCATTGTCGTGTGAGAGAGTCAGTTCTACTGATGTCCAACCCTTTGCATGGTAGGGCACCGGGAGGTCTTATAGGTTGGCCACCCGGGGTTACAATGGTAATGTTACATGGGCGAGAGGCCCTAGTGTCATTGTCTAGGAGCCGGCAGTGGGGGCCGTCGGGCCTGCCGGGTCCGCCGGGTGCGAGCCGTACCGGGGCCGCCAGGCGGGGGTACGGCCCCAGCAAGTCATCCAGTCATTCTTACAGAGAATGTCATTGTGCTCGACCCTCCAGTCCTTGAACAGATGGAGTTTGAAAACCCTCAGGCTGCCACCAACAACGCCACTGAAGCCAATGACTCTGTCATGGCTGAAGATAATGTCGAGCCTGAAGCTAATGTGAATGCTGAAGCCACCTTGACGCCTATCATCTCTGATGGTGCCGTCCCTCCTCAAGGCCACATACCATGGAACATGCATTCAATCGTGAAGGTGAGCTTGTCATAGTCAGATGGCCTATTATGGTTCCACCCATTGCTCCCGGGCCACAATATGATTATCATGTGGAGCATAGGCCTCAAGTTCAGAAGCCAAAGCCATGTCTGCCAAGGCTTCCAAGTGCTGTCACCACTCAGGGCTGATTCAACGTGCTCAGCTTCAGAGAGCACAATACTTTCTTTGACAGCACCAAGAACCCATACACGAAGCCCAAGATATCCTCTAACGGATTTTGGAGCCATCAGCAGCGAAGCTATTACTCATGCATCCTGTACAACCAAGACCGGATCTTTCCACACATGCGTTTGGATTGTGATGCTATGGCTGGGCTGCCATGTCTTGAAGAGTCTCTTGACTGCTTTAGGGATGTTGGTCTTCTGTCCTTTGTGACTGACAAAGAAGACTGGAATGAAGAGCTTCTGTTGTAGTTCTGTGCCATATTACACATTTGAGGCTACACCAGGGATCCGAAGACTTGGGTCCTTGAGTGTATGATAGGTGATGTTCATCACGAAGCCAAAGCTCAAGACATCATCGAGCTGACTTCCCTACCCACTCCAAGTGAGTTATATGAACCTGGTTGTCAGCTTCATAGGAATGAGTTGCAAAGCATTTTTTAGAAGCCTGAGCCAAATATGAGCCAAATGCTTAGCATGATGAAGCCGTTGCCACAAGACACCGAATATCCAAAGGAGTTCTTTGTGGAGGACCTTGAGTACTTGCTATGCATAGTGTATCATATTCTGAGGCATACTCTATGGCCCATCAAGGGACATTCTTCTAAAGCTAAACTTGAAGGCGCCATGAAGACTTTGGTATTCTATATCATCAATGGCATCGGGTTCAACACCCAATATTTCTTCATCAGACAACACGCTGCTTCTGGGATTGATATGTTTCGCCTGAAGTTCTATGCACCATAGGTGATGAGCTTGATTAAGCTTCATTCCACCATTGACTATAGCCCTTAGCGCAACCATATTGTTTTTCTGCCTGAAGTTGATCTGTCCATTGAAGCCATCTACCCCGAGCCTGCAAAGAAGCCACTCCACCTTTGGAATGCTGAATTTTAAAGCTTCTCGCAGCCAATCAAAGGAATTCTTGTGCCCAATGCTGCAACTCTTGCATACCCTCTGGCTGGCAACATGCGCTTTCCGCATCGAGCCAACACTGAAGCCACTACAAGCACAACTGCTCAAAGGCCTCAGAAGCGTCCTCGTGTACTCAATGACCGAGAGCTTCTTGTGGCTTTGCATCAAAAGCAGGATAAGCATCATGACTGGCTGAAGCGTTAGATGCAGAGTCTCTTGGTGGATGTCAATCGCATTCGTATTTTGGCCACCAAGAACACATTTGTTGCCCATGAAGCCCGTAGGTGGTCCTGGAAGAGCCTCACACTGCTATGTTCTGAAGTTGATATGCGTGCAGATGGCTTCACAAAGCACTCCAAGTTTGACTCCAGGCCTCCTCAAAATGCCAGCTAGCGTCTCACTCCCTCCATTGAAGATACGCGCATTCATCTTCGGCTGCAACTATTGTTGCAAGAGTCGTCGATGAAGAAGATGATACCACTTCACCAACCCTGGCTGCACTGCATCAAGATATTGCGTCAGGCCCGTCTGCACCACCAAACTCCAATGACAACCCTGCTCCATCCTCTACTCCAGCTGGGAACGAGTAGACCCTCTATGTCTTCAAACCTTTTTGGTCATTACTGACAAATGGGGGAGAAGCTTATGAGGTTGATAGTCTTCAAGCGGGTCTATATGGGTGGTTGGATTATTTTGCTAAGTTCTTACAACTCTCGTTTTGAAACAATCTGGTTTTTGAGTTGTAACACTTAAACCTGATGGTCGTCTGCTATGTTTTGCTTCTACTTTGTGATGCGATGATAAATTCCGCATGAAGTCATTCTGTAGATGCCCATTTTTCATTGCGCATGTCATTTATCTTCATTATACTTATATATGCATGATGAATTGTCTTCGTGAGTTGAAGAGGATCTCCACAAAGTAAAACTTGTCATGTGCATTTGCATTCAAAGGCAAACTACTTATATGCACATCTTCAGGGGAGCCTTTTACAACTTACGAAGACAATGCTTTTATCCTTAACTCTCACATACTTTTATCCCCATTGAAAACTTCAACCAGTTTGTCACCAGTCACCAAAAAGAGGGAGATTGTAAGTGCATCTAGTGCCGCCCCTAGTTGGTTTTGGAGCATTGACGACAAACTTGGTTGAGGGACTAATGTTTTTATAACATTGGTAGTAGTCCCTTATTGATTCGGTTTACCTACCAGAGATGACCCCTAAAAATGTGTGAAGACATTGAAAACAATGGTGGTACGTGAAGACATTCATGATGAAGATTATGACATAAGAAGACATTCATATGAATACTATGGAGTGCAAAGACATAATTGTTTCATAGTTTCCTTTTCTTCTTTGTTGATTCATAGGAACCACCCTACTGTTAAGTGGGGTCAAAGTGAACAAAGTTGGAGTCACTGAAGTGATGCTCAACCAAATCCTATGTCTTCGAGCGAAGACAATGAGAGCAAATCTTATCCAGAGTCGGATGAGTCAGCTTTACTTATAGCCCAAGTCAAGCTGCCGCGTGTGTTTGAAATCCGACCGTTGGACACGTGTCAGTTCTTTAGTGACCCAGGGTCATTTCGGACAAATCAGGTCGGGTTGCCTCCTGGCTATAAATAGCCCACCCCCTACACCATAAATTGGTGGCTGCTCAGAGTTAGTGCATGGCTTTTGTCGTTTGAGAGCAACCCACCTCTGAAGCACTTGAGAGAGAGATCCTTGCGAGGACAAAGCCCAAAACACCCAGAGCTAAAGAGTGTTAGGCATCACTGAAGTCTTTCTATCTGCATGACCTGAAGACTTATTACACTTGAGGATTGTGAATCCTCCAGCCAGTTAGGCCTCGCGTTTTGAGCATCCAAGAGCCATTGTGGATTGCTAGTGAACAAAGTTTGTGAAGGTTTCGAAGTCTACCTTGAAGACTTACCAGAGTGATTGGGCGAGGACTGGGTGTCCTTAGCTCAAGGGGAATAAGGTGAAGGCACGGTCTTCTGAGTTAAATCTCAGCCTCCCTAACCAGACATACAGTTGCCACAACAACTGGAACTGGTCTACCAAATCCATGTCTTCACCAAGCAACTGGTTCTATCCTTCACTCCCTTTACTTTATAGTTTGTCTTCATGAAGTCATTGCCTACCTGTCTATTTTGATTGAATTCACTAAGTGAAGACTATTAACTGTTTGGCTTCATACTGTCTTCCATCCTGATCCATACTACCTAGCTGCTGATAGTCGTCGTGCTTTCACTTCATTGCTTAATTGACTATGGCATGTCTAGTGTAGTCTACCTTCCGCTGCATATCCATAGGTTCATTTCTACTGTTTGTCTTCAAAGACCTCGTGTTTTGAAGACTTTTGTAAAAATCGCCTATTCACCCCCCTCTAGTCGATAACTAGCACTTTCAACCACCAAGAAAAATCTCATATAGATTACCATATTAAGTGCTAGAGTTTCAACTTAACCTACGAGTAGAAAAGCTTAAAACTACAAGAACATTAATATTGGGGAAATGCTATCGGTAGTAGTCTATCCATGCCCCATCTCCTATAAAATAGTAAACAACCCTGCACTTAACAACTTCGATGTTGTATCTTCTAAAAATGCAAGTCATAATGATTCTGAGCAACATGACGTGCATCAAGCAATGCATTTCGTGATCAAGAAACAACCTCGCTAGTTTCAAACTCTTTAGAAGTATCATATTTAGAACACATACCTCCACTGACTATATCACAACCTACTTCATCGACATCTCCATTTGTTCCTCAATGACTGTGCACATGGTTAACCCATGGGTATTAGTCAGCCAAGCAATTTATTAATAGGGCAGTTCAATAGAATCAATGAGATTTCCTTGCATGAACAAGATTATGCTCATCCAATCCTATATAGATGCACACACGACGAATATTCCACAATGAGGTACAAAAATGGACAATGAATATGAGAACTAAAGAGGAACATAAACGTGAACACTGTATATTAGAAACTAACGTACCGGGCGACATAGCACGAGCGCTCCGTGTGGGAGGCTCAATGGGGAGCAACCGCTTGGAGTGGGGACTCAGTGGGAGCAAACATAGAAGGACAACCCGCCAAGGGACATCAACAATGACGTTGAGGCGCAGATGTGTGCCCAAATGGCGAAGACAAGGAGTGAACGGTCGGCGTTAGGGTGGGTGTAGGCATGGTGGGAAATGTAGACATGTAAGAGAGCATTTTGTGTGGTTTTGGACTAGAACCTTCGTGTCGGGACTGGACTAACACATAGTCCAAACAACCTTATTTCTCCTCATAAATGGGTTGGATGTGAAGGGCTCGAACAATGCAAATATCTGGGTTGAGTTTAAGAATGTATGACAAGAGAGTGCCCACCAGGGAGGCCCATGATGACATATGACCCAATTATAAGCCCAGGACCATGAAGATTACAAGCTGCGGGACAGCCCAAGAGGGGGTCACCGTCCACTCTCAGTCGGTGTCAAGCCTCTAGTAGGGCGAGGACCTTGACTCAATCACCAGTAGATCAACAGTCAGTCGGATAACCAATATTGAAGGAAATATGCCCTAGGGGCAATAATAAGGTTGTTATTTATATTTCCTTATATCATGATAAATGTTTATTATTCATGCTAGAATTGTATTAACCGAAAACTTAGTACATGTGTGAATATATAGACAAACAGAGTGTCCCTAGTATGCCTGTACTTGACTAGCTCGTTAATCAAAGATGGTTAAGTTTCCTAGCCATGGACATGTGTTGTCATTTGATGAACGGGATCACATCATTAGAGAATGATGTGATGGACTAGACCCATCCGTTAGCTTAGCACTATGACCGTTTAGTTTATTGCTATTGCTTTCTTCATGACTTACACATGTTCCTATAACTATGAGATTATGCAACTCCAGAATACTGGAGGAAAACTTAGTGTGCTATCAAATGTCACAACGTAAGTGGGTGATTATAAAGATGCTCTACAGGTGTCTCCGATGGTGTTTGTTGAGTTGGCATAGATCGAGATTAGGATTTGTCACTCCGATTGTCGGAGAGGTATCTCTGGACCCTCTTGGTAATGCACATCACTATAAGCCTTGCAAGCAATGTGACTAATGAGTTAGTTGCGGGATGACGCATTATGGAACGAGTAAAGAGACTTGTCGGTGACGAGATTGGACTAGGTATGATGATACCGACGATCGAATCTCGGGTAAGTAACATACCGATGACAAAGGGAACAATGTATGTTGTTGTGCGGTTTGACCGATAAATATCTTCATAGAACCAATATGAGCATCCAGGTTCTGCTATTGGTTATTGACCGGAGATGTGTCTCGGTCATGTCTACATTGTTCTCGAACCCGTAGGGTTCACACGCTTAACGTTCGATGACGATATGTATTATGAGTTATGTGATTTGTTGTATCGAAGGTTGTTCGGAGTCCTAGATGAGATCACAGACATGACGAGGAGTCTCGAAATGGTCGATACATAAAGATTCATATATTGGAAGGCTACATTTGGACACCGGAATGGTACGGGTCGTTTCGGATAAGTTTCGGAGTACCAGGGGTTACCGGACCCCCCCCCCCCGAGGAAGTTGTTGGGCCTCATGGGCCTAATGGTGGAAGAGAGGAGGCAAGCCAAGGTGTGGCGCGCGCCCCCCTTTCCTCCTCTTCTTTCTCTCCTTCATTCTTCTCCTACTAGGACTAGGAAAGGGGGAAACCTACTCCTACTAGGAGTTGGATTCCCCCCCATGGGCGCGCCCCTTGTGGCCGGCCCTCCTCCTCCTCCTCCCCTCATTTATATATGGGGGAGGGGGCACCCCATAGACACACAAGTTGATCTTTAGCCATGTGCGGTGCCCCCTCCACAGTTTTACACCTCAGTCATATTGTCATAGTGCTTAGGTGAAGCCCTGCATCGGTAACTTCATCATCACCGTCAACACGCCGTCGTGCTGATGGAATTCACCCTCGACCTCAGCTGGATCAGGAGTACGAGGGACATTACCGAGCTGAACGTGTGCAGATCACGGAGGTGCCGTGCGTTCGGTACTTGATCGGTTGGATCGCGAAGATGTTCGACTACATCAACCGCGTTACTAAACGCTTCCGATTTCGGTCTACGAGGGTACGTAGACACACTCTCCCATCTCCTTGCTATGCATCTCCTAGATAGATCTTGCGTGATCGTAGGAATTTTTTGAAATACAGGGTTCCCCAATAGTGGTATCAAAGCCAGGTCTATGTGTAGATGTTATATGCACGATTAGAACACAAAGAGTTGTGGGCGATAATAGTCATACTGCTTACCAGCATGTCATACTTTGATTCGGTGGTATTGTTGGATGAAGCGGGCCAGACTGACATTACATGACCGGGTTCATGAGACTGGTTCTACCGACGTGCTCCGCACACAGGTGGCTAGTGGGTGTCTGTTTCTCCAACTTTAGTTGAATCGAGTGTGACTACGCCCGGTCTTTGTTGAAGGTTAAAACAACACACTTGACGAAAAATCATTGTGGTTTTTTGATGCGTAGGTAAGAACGGCTCTTGCTAAGCCCGTAGCAGCCACGTAAAACTTGCAACAACAAAGTAGAGGACGTCTAACTTATTTTTGTAGGGCATGCTGTGATGTGATATGGTCAAGACATGATTATATAAATTGTTGTATGAGATGATCATATTTTGTAACAAAGTTATCGGCAACTGACAGGAGCCATATGGTTGTCGCTTTATTGTATGAAATGCAATCACCACGTAATTGCTTTACTTTATCACTATGTGGTAGCGATAGTCATGGAAGCAATAGTTGGCGAGACAACAACGATACTATGATGGAGATCAATGTGTCAAGCCGGTGATGATGGTGATCATGACGGTGCTTTGGAGATGGAGATCGAAGGCACAAGATGATGATGGCCATATCATATCACTTATATTGATTGCATGTGATGTTTATCTTTTATGCATCTTATTTTGCTTAGTACGACGGTAGCATTATAAGATGATCTCTCACTAAATTTCAAGGTATAAGTGTGCTCCCTGAGTATGCACCGTTTCTATAGTTCGTTGTGTCGAGACACCATGTGATGATCAGGTGTGATAAGCTCTACATTCACATACAACGGGTGCAAGCCAGTTTTGCACAAGCAGAATACTCAGGTTAAACTTGACGAGCCTAACATATGCAGATATGGCTTTGGAAAACTGAGATCGAAAGGTCGAGCGTGAATCATATAGTATATATGATCAACATACACTACAATAAAAAGACACATCCGTGACATTTTGAGCCGAACGAAATTTTTTATGTCATACTTATGACACTTCTATGACGATAATTGTGACAAAACCGGGTATCATCATAGATGTGGTAGGGTCCTACTTCTATGACAAAAAATCATGACAGAAAATGGGCTTTTCGTCCTGGGCGGGCCGGAGACGCAGCTGCATGACATTCTTTGGGCCGTCCATGACGAAAAAACCATGGTAGAAGCGAGGGCGAGGAAAATATCGGGGTGTTCCCGTTTACGGTGGGTGGTCGGGGCCGAGCGATGCACGTTTCTCTCGTACACGCACGCGCATGGGTGCGAGGCGTTGGGCTCTAACTGAATCTGAGCGAGGCGTTGGGCCCTAACTGAACCTGGGCGATTGCACTGCAGGCTACGCGTTACAGAACCCGAGCGATCGATCCACGATTGTTAACTGAACCCGGTCGAGCGATTCCTTCGCTACTGCTGCTAACTGAAGCCGATCGATGCTGCCTATGGATGAACAGTGAGTGTTACTGGGGGGTTTGGATGAACAATTCCCGGAGGGGGTGGATGAATAAGACCCCGTGGTGTTGCCTCTGGATGAACAGGACCCCGATCGATCGAGTCGGTTGGGGCTGGATGAACAGGACCCCGTGGAGGGCAGGATGAACAGGACCACCCCATGGAGGGCTGGATGAACAGTAGATGATGGAGGGCTGGATGAACAGTAGCCCCGTGGAGGGGTGGTTGAACAGGGGCCCGTGGAGAGGGCTGGTTGAACAGTAGCCGGTGAAGTAGCGCACGGTGGAGGCTTGATGAATAGGAGCCCGTGGATGAATAGCCGCAGGTGGAGGCTGGAGGAAGTCGATGGTTGATAACCCACAAGTATCGGGGATCGCAACAGTTTTTGAGGGTAAAGTATTCAACCCAAATTTATTGATTCGACACAAGGGGAGCCAAAGAATACTCTCAAGTATTAGAAGCTGACTTGTCAATTCAACCACACATGGAAACTTAATATCTGCAACAAAGTATTTAGTAGCAAAGTAATATGATAGTAGTGGTAACGGTAGCAAAAGGTAACGGTCGTAAAAGTAATGTTTTTGGTATTTTGTAGTGATGATAGCAATAGCAACGGGAAAGTAAATAAGCGAAGAACAATATATGGAAAGCTCGTAGGCAATGGATCGGTGATAGAGAATTATGCCGGATGCAGTTCATCATGTAACAGTCATAACCTAGGGTGACACAGAACTAGCTCCAGTTCATCAATATAATGTAGGCATGTATTTCAAATATAGTCATACGTGCTTATGGAAAAGAACTTGCATGACATCTTTTGTCCTACCCTCCCGTGGCAGCGGGGTCCTTATGGAAACTAAGGGATATTAAGGCCTCCTTTTAATAGAGTACCGGAACAAAGCATTAACACATAGTGAATACATGAACTCGTCAAACTACGGTCATCACCAGTAAGTATCCCGATTATTGTCACTTCGGGGTTAACGGATCATAACACATAATAGGTGACTATAGACTTGCAAGATAGGATCAAGAACACTCATATATTGGTGAAAACATAATAGGTTCAGATCTGAAATCATGGCACTCGGGCCCTAGTGACAAGCATTAAGCACATCAAAGCCATAGCAACATCAATCTCAGAACATAGTGGATACTAGGGATCAAACCCTAACAAAACTAACTCAATTACATGATAGATCCCATCCAAGCCATCACCGACCAGCAAGCCTACGATGGAATTACTCACGCATGGCGGTGAGCATCATGAAATTGGTGATGGAGGATGGTTGATGATGACGATGGCGAAGGATTCCCCTCTCCGGAGCCCCGAACGGACTCCAGATCAGCCCTCCCGAGAGGTTTTAGGGCTTGGCGGCGGCTCCATATCCTAAAACGCGATGAATTCTTCTCTCTGGTTTTTTTCTCCCTGAAACACAATATATAGAGTTGGAGTTGGAGTCGGAGGAGCTCTAGGGGGCCCACGAGGTAGGGGGGCAGGCGCGCCCCCACCCTCGTGGACAGGTGGTGGGCCCCCTGGCCTTCATCTTTTGCAGGTATGTTTTATATTTTCCAAAAAGTTGCTCCGTGAAGTTTCAGGTCATTCCGAGAATGTTTGTTTCTGCACATAAATAACACCATGGTAATTCTGCTGAAAACAGCGTCAGTCCGGGTTAGTTCCATTCAAATCATGCAAGTTAGAGTCCAAAACAAGGGCAAAAGTGTTTGGAAAAGTAGATACGACGGAGACGTATCAACTCCCCCAAGCTTAAACCTTTGCTTGTCCTCAAGAAATTCAGTTGATAAACTAAAAGTGATAAAGAAAAACTTTTACAAACTCTGTTTTCTCTTGTTGTTGTAAATATGTAAAGCCAGCATCCAAGTTTTCAGCAAAGATTATACCTAACCACATTCGCAATAACTCTTAGGTCTCAAGTTTACTCATATCAATAGCATAATCAACTAGCGAGCAATAATAATAAATCTCGGATGACAACACTTTCTCAAAACAATCATAATATGATATAACAAGATGGTATCTCGCTAGCCCTTTCTGAGAACGCAAAACATAAATGCAGAGCACCTTTAAAGACCAAGGACTGACTAGACATTGTAATTCATGGTAAAAGAGATCCAGCCAAGTCATACTCAATGTAAACTAACAATAATGAATGCAAATGACAGCGGTGCTCTCCAGCTGGTGCTTTTTAATAAGAGGATGATGAATCAGCATGAAAGTAAATAGATAGGCCCTTCGCAAAGGGAAGCAGGGATTTGTAGAGGTGCCAGAGCTTGATTTTGAAATAGAGGTGAATAATATTTTGAGCGTTATACTTTGATTGTCAACATAACAACCAAGAGATGGCGGTATCTTCCATGCTACACACATTATAGGCGGTTCCCAAATAGAATGGTAAAGTTCATACTCCCCCTTCCACCAACAAGCATCAATCCATGGTTTGCTCGAAATAACGAGTGCCTCCAACTAACAAGAGTCCTAGGGGGAGTTTTGTTTGCAATTATTTTGATTTAGTTTGCATAAAGCATGGGACTGGGCATCCCGGTGACCAGCCACTTTCTCATGAGTGAGGAGCGGAGTCCACTCCTCTTGAGAATAACCCGCCTAACATGGAAGATACGGACAACCCTAGTTGATACATGAGCTATTCGAGCATGCAAAACATGATATTTATTTGAAGGTTTAGAGTTTGGCACATACAAATTTACTTGGAACGGCAAGTAGATATCGTATATAGGTAGGTATAGTGGACTCATATGGAATAACTTTGGGCTTTAAGGGATTGGATGCACAAGCAGTATTCCCGCTTAGTACAGGTGAAGGCTAGAAAAAGACTGGGAAGCGACCAGCTAGAGAGCGACAATAGTCATGAACATGCATTAAAATTAATCAACACCGAATGCAAGCATGAGTAGGATATAATCCACCATGAACATAAATATCGTGAAGGCTATGTTGATTTTGTTTCAACTGCATGCGTGAACATGTGCCAAGTCAAGTCACTTAAATCATTCAGAGGAGGATACCACCCTATCATACCACATCACAACCATTTTAGTAGCATGTTGGCACGCAAGGTAAACCATTATAACTCATAGCTAATCAAGCATGGCACAAGAAACTATGATCTCTAGTTGTCATTGCAAACATGTTTATTCATAATAGGCTGAATCAGGAACGATGAACTAATCATATTTACAAAAACAAAAGAGGTCGAGTTCATACCAGCTTTTCTCATCTGAGTCAGTTCATCATATATCGTCATAATTGCCTTTCACTTGCACGACCGAACGATGTGACTAATAATAATAGTGCACGTGCATTGGACTAAGCTGGAATCTGCAAGCATTCAATAAACAGGAGAAGACAAGACAATATGGGCTCTTATGTCAGGTCAACAAGTATGCATACAAGAGCCACTTCAACAATTTAATTATGGTCTTCTCCTATCGATCCCCAAAGAAAAGAAAATAAATAAAACTATTTACACGGGAGAGCTCCCAACAAGTAAAAGAAGAACATGAGATCTTTTTGGGTTTTCTTTTTAATTACTACTTACAAGCATGGAAAGTAAACTAATTAAAAGCTACAACTATTTTTTGGTTTTTCTTAAGGTTTATCAAACACATAAGAAGAAAGCATAAAAAGGAAATTAAACTAGCATGGATGATACAATGAAAAAGTATGAGCACCGACATCCAGCAATGAGTGTGTGAACATGAATATAATGTCGGTGAGAAATACATACTCCCCCAAGCTTAGGCTTTTGGCCTAAGTTGGTCTATGACCACGGTTGGCCTGGCTAATATCCGTAGTAGAAGTTGGGTTCGTACTGACATGCAGCGGCTATCGCCTCCTGAGCTGCAGCGTGGCGATGAGCGGCCTCCGCCCTCCTCTCGTACTCATCTGCCTCCTCTTTGGTAATGACATATCTTCCTCTAGCCTCATAATCAAAGAAGGCAGGAGCAGGGAGAGTAATATGGACATCACAGCGTCTGTCAAAGATTAAGCGATACTGGAGAGGTGATTCATTCCTCTCGACAAACTAGTGGTGAACCATAGCATTAAAATCTAGGTAAGCAGGGGGTAATTCAATATCATCTTCGCGTATGGCTACACCAAGAAAATTAGCTATGCGGGTTGCATAAATTCCTCCAAACAAATCTCCATTAAATCTATTAAGATGCAACCTACGTGCAACAATGGCTCCCAAATTATTAGATTTATCTCCTAATACAACACTCCTAAGAATACTAAGGTCAGGGACACACATATGACATGCCTCATCTTTACCATTAATGCATCTACCTATGAAGAGAGCAAAATAATGTATAGCAGGAAAGTGAATGCTCCCTATGGTAGCTTGTGTAATATCTCTAGATTCTCCGACGGTTATGCTAGCAAGAAAATCTCTAAATTCAGATTTGCGAGGATCCCTTATACTACCCCATTGTGGAAGTTTGCCAGCTGTGGTAAAATCCTCTAAGTCCATAGTATAAGAATTTTCATAAAGATCAAACAGGACAGTTGGAGAATTACGTGAAGATGAAAATTCAAACCTCCTCACAAAGGAATTAGTGAGATTGTGATACTGGCTGCACTTCTCTTCCTCGAAGCTCACAAGATCAGCGTTACGCAAATATGCGTTGAATTCTTCCTTAATTCCCGCTTGATCCATAAAATTTTCAGAAGGCCACTCACAAGGACGCACTGGAGCGTCTCTTGGTGGCTCTTCATCAGCATCACGCATTGCAAGCCTGGGTCCTTGCTTCCTTGAGGAACCACCTTGGAACATTTTCCTAAGCATTTTTCCTCTGAAAAATTCTGCAATTTTTTAGTAACTTCAAAATAAAAGTAAACCAAACTCAATAATATTGATAGCAACTACTCCTACAAGTGCCTAGGGCCTATATCATGCATCAAAACTACTTTTGACCATATAAATTTGACATGCAAGCTCAAGAACAGGGGCACCTAAGCAGCAAAAAATTGCAATGAATAAAGCATTAGAACAAAAACTAATTGGACCAATGGAGGAGTCACATACCAAGGAACAATCTCCCCAAGCAGTTTTGTGAGAGGTGCTTTGAGCAAGGAGATCGAAAATGGCAGCAAAACGAGCTTGGACTCGGGTTTGAGCTGGTTATTCATGTTTGGGGGAGGAAGAAGGAGTGTGTGGGTGAAAGAATAAGTGCAGGAGGGCCACCGTGGGCCCACGAGATAGGGGCGCGCCTAGGGGGGTAGGGCGCGCCCTCCACCCTCGTGGGCAGGTGGTTGACCCCCCTGCTGTGTTCTCAGTGCCAAATATTCTCAAATATTCCAGAAAAAATCATATTTAAATTTCAGGGCATTTGGAGAACTTTTATTTTCGGGGTATTTTTATATTGCACGGATAATCAGATAACAAACAGAAAAATGCTATTTTTATTTTATTTAATATAAATAACAGAAAGTAAAAGGAGGGTACAACAGGTTGTGCCTTCTAGTTTCATCCATCTCATGATCATCAAAAGGAATCCACTAACAAGGTTGATCAAGTCTTGTTAAGAACTCATTCAGAATAGCATGGAACCGGAGAAATTTCAAATAACACTATGTTACCTCAACGGGGATATGCACATCCCCAATAATAAGAATATCATATTTCTTCTTGACAGTAGGAAGACGAAATTCAAAACCTCCAAATATAATCGATGGAATTTTTCCAATAGAGTTGATACTATGAACTTGAAGTTGTTTCCTCGGAAAGTGTACCGTATGCTCATTACCATTAACATGAAAAGTGACATTTCCTTTAGTGCAATCAATAACAGCCCCATGCAGTATTCAAAAAGGGTCTTCCAAGAATAATAGACATACTACCGTCCTCGGGAATATCAAGAATAACAAAGTCCGTTAAAATAGTAACGTTTGCAACTACAACAGCACATCCTCACGAATACCGACAGGTATAGCAGTTGCTTTATCATCCATTTGCAACGATATTTCAGTAGGTGTCAACTTATTCAAATCAAGTCTACGATATAAAAAGAGAGGCATAACACTAACACCGGCTCCAAGATTACATAGAGCAGTTTTAACATAGTTTCTTTTAATGGAGCATGGTATAGTTGGTACACCGGGATCTCCAAGTTTCTTTGGTATCCCACCCTTAAAAGTATAATTAGCAAGCATGGTGGAAATTTCAGCTTCCGGTATCTTTCTTTTATTTGTAACAATCTCTTTCATGTATTTAGCATAAGGATTCATTCTAAGCATATCAGTTAATCGCATACGCAAAAAGATAGGTCTAATCATTTCAGTAAAGCGCTCAAAATCCTCATCATCCTTTTTCTTGGATGGTTTGGGAGGAAAAGGCATGGGTTTCTGAACCCATGGTTCTCTCTCTTTACCGTGTTTCCTAGTAACAAAGTCTTTCTTATCATAACGTTGATTCTTTGATTGTGGGTTATCAAGATCAACAGCAGGTTCAATTTCTATATCATTATCATTGCTAGGTTGGGCATCAACATGAACATTATCATTAACGTTATCACTAGTTTCAGGTTCATTACCAGATTGTGTTTCAGCATCAGAAATAGAAATATCATTTGGATTCTCAGGTCTTTCAATAACAAGTTCACTAGAAGCATGCAAAGTCCTATCATTTTTCTTTTTCTTCCTTTTAGAAGGACTAGGTGCATCTATATTATTTCTATGAGAATCTTGCTCAATTTTCTTAGGATGGCCTTCAGGATACAAAGGTTCCTGAGTCATTCTACCACCTCTAGTCATAACTCTAACAACATTATCATTATTCTTACTATTCAATTCATTGAGCAAATCATTTTGAGCTTTAAGTACTTGTTCTACTTGAGTGGTAACCATAGAAGCATATTTACTAATAAGCTTAAGTTCACCTTTGACATTAGCCATATAATCACCCAAGTGTTCAAGAATATTTGAATTGTATTTCAATTGTATACCAAAATAAGCATTGAAGTCTTCGTGCTTAACCATAAATTTATCAAACTCATCTAAGCATGGGCTAGCAAACTTAGTAAATGGGATTTCAGCTTTCTCATATCTATAGAGAGAATTTACCTCTACTACCTGTGTCGGGTTATCAGGACCATGAGTTTCTTCAATAGGAGATGGATTAAGGTCATATGTTTCTTCAACAGGCGGTAAATTAAGACCGTGTATTTCTTCAATAGGAGGTAAATTCTTAACATCTTCAGCTTTAATACCTTTTTCTTTCATAGATTTCTATGCCTCTTGCATATCTTTAGGACTGAGAAATAGAATACCCCTCTTCTTCGGAGTTGGTTTAGGAATAGGCTCAGGAATTGGCTCCGGAGGTGTCCTATTATTTTCATTTGTCAAGAAATTCTCTAGCCCTAGCAAGTTGTTCATCAAGAAATTCACCAAGTGGCACAGTAGTATCAAGCATAGAAGTGGTTTCATCATAAGTATCATGTATAGTAGGAGTGGCATCATCAATAACATGCGATATATTAGAACGAATAGCAAAAGCAGGTTTAGGTGTCGCAAGCTTACTCAAAACAGAAGGTGAATCAAGTGCAGAGCTAGATGGCAGCTCCTTACCTCCCCTCATAGTTGAGGGATAAATCTTGGTTCTTGGATCTTTCAAGTTCTTCATAATGATAAGCAGATATAAATCCCAAGTGACTCAAAGAATAGAGCTATGCTCCCCAGCAACGGCGCCAGAAAATAGTCTTGATAACCCACAAGTATAGGGGATCGCAACAGTTTTCGAGGGTAAAGTATTCAAACCAAATTTATTGATTCTACACAAGGGGAGCCAAAGAATACTCTCAAGTATTAGCAGCTAAGTTGTCAATTCAACCACACCTGGAAACTTAATATCTGCAGCAAAGTATTTAGTAGCAAAGTAATATGATAGTAGTGGTAACGGTAGCAAAAGGTAACAGTAGTAAAAGTAATGTTTTTGGTATTTTGTAGTGATGATAGCAATAGCAACAGGAAAGTAAATAAGCGAAGAACAATATATGGAAAGCTCGTAGGCAATGGATCGGTGATAGAGAATTATGCTGGATGTGGTTCATCATGTAACAGTCATAACCTAGGGTGACACAGAACTAGCTCCAGTTCATCAATATAATGTAGGCATGTATTTCGAATATAGTCATACGTGCTTATGGAAAAGAACTTGCATGACATCTTTTGTCCTACCGTCCCGTGGCAGCAGGGTCCTTGTGGAAACTAAGGGATATTAAGGCCTCCTTTTAATAGAGTACCGAAACAAAGCATTAACACATAGTGAATACATGAACTCCTCAAACTACGGTCATCACCGGTAAGTATCCCGATTATTGTCACTTCAGGGTTAACGGATCATAACACATAATAGGTGACTATAGACTTGCAAGATAGGATCAAGAACACTCATATATTGATGAAAACATAATAGGTTCAGATCTGAAATCATGGCACTCGGGCCCTAGTGACAAGCATTAAGCATATCAAAGCCATAGCTACATCAATCTCAGAACATAGTGGATACTAGAGATCAAACCCTAACAAAACTAACTCAATTACATGATAGATCCCATCCAACCCATCACCGACCAGCAAGCCTACGATGGAATTACTCACGCATGGCGGTGAGCATCATGAAATTGGTGATGGAGGATGGTTGATGATGACGATGGCGACGGATTCCCCTCTTCGGAACCCCGAACGGACTCCAGATCAGCCCTCCCGAGAGGTTTTAGGGCTTGGCGGCGGCTCCGTATCGTAAAATGCGATGAATTCTTCTCTCTGGTTTTTTTCTCCCCGAAACACAATATATAGAGTTGGAGTTGGAGTCGGAGGAGCTCCAGGGGGCCCACGAGGTAGGGGGGCAGGCGTGCCCCCACCCTCGTGGACAGGTGGTGGCCCCCCTGGCCTTCATCTTTTGTAGGTATTTTTTATATTTTCCAAAAAGTTGCTCCGTGAAGTTTCATGTCATTCCGTGAATGTTTGTTTCCGCACATAAATAATACCATGGTAATTCTGCTGAAAACAACGTCAGTCTGGGTTAGTTCCATTCAAATCATGAGAGTTAGAGTCAAAAACAAGGGCAAAAGTGTTTGGAAAAGTAGATATGATGGAGACGTATCAACGGTGGATGAATAGTATCCCGTGAAGGCTGGAGGGGGTCGATGGTGAGAAGAACAGTATCCCGTGGAGTCCCGTTTTGCGGTACGCCACACCCCTCCCGCTGAACAGGACCCCTGTTTCGACCGTAGCGCTGCAACACAAGTCTGTTTCCTCTGTTTTGCAGTACGCCACACCCCTCCTGATCAACAGGACCCCCGTTTCGACCGTAGGAGGTCCGTTTCCTCCATTTTGTGGTACGCTAGACCCCTCCCGATGAAAAGGATCCCGTTTCGACCGTGGCCGGTCGAACACAAGGCCGTTTCCTCTGTTCTGCAGTACGCCAGGCCTCGTTTCCGTCTTCTGTTCCGTCCAAGCCCTCCTGATGAACACGACGACACATTCCATTCTGACCCAGCCGGTTGGCTTCCCATGAACACGACGATGACAAAGTTTCTTCGTTCTGACCTAGCCATGTACACGAGCCCTGGCCGTACGTATGCTCGAGTAGGCGTTCGAGACCCTGCCCGTATGTACGTACGTGACCGTATTTTCTTTCTTGCACACTGGTTGCTATACATACGTGTACATGCTATGTGCGCGCCTCTACTATGACACGTGTGTGCCTCTACATTGACCAGTATGTACGTACATGTTCGCGAGCAGAATGACAACACTACGTATGCTTCGACCAGGTGGGTCCTGACTGTCAGACACTTCCTTGTGTGCGAAGAGGTAGCTGGTAGGTCCCAACAGTCAGGGGAAACGTTTTTTTTCACGAAATACAGTTGCCCGTCCGGTGGGTCCCTGCTGTCAGGTGGAGGAATAATTATTTTGCGCGTAATAAGGAGGCACTTCCTTGCGGCCGCCATGGACCTAGCTGTCAGCCTCTCCACGTACAGTACTCTTCCGATGGAAGTCATTTCTTGACCACGTTGACCACGCCGCACCGAGATCAGCAGGGCGGTGGACGACGATGATGCCTAGGAAGGGGACGACGCAGAGCCGGGGAAGACGCCGCAGTGGAAGCCAGCGCGGAGAGGAGTACGAGGGTTCACTGGTTCGACTGCGGTGTGAGGCCGCTGTCGGTGTCAAAACCGGCGGATCTCGGGTAGGGGGTCCTGAACTGTGCGTCTAAGGAGGATGGTAACAGCAGGCAGGGGACACGATGTTTACCCAGGTTCGGGCCCTCTTGATGGAGGTAATACCCTACGTCCTGCTTGATTGTTCTTGATGATATGAGTGTTACAAGAGTTGATCTACCACGAGATCATAGAGGCTAAACCCTAGAAGCTAGCCTATGGTATGATTGTCTGTTGTCCTACGGACTAAACCCTCCGGTTTATATAGACACCGGAGGGGGCTAGGGTTACATAAGGTCGGTTACAAGGGAGGAGATATACATATCTGTATTTCCCAGCTTGCCTTCCACGCCAAGGAGAGTCCCATCCGGACACGAGACGCAGTCTTCAATCTTATATCTTCATAGTCCAATAGTCCGGCTAAAGGATATAGTCCGGCTGTCCGGAGACCCCCTAATCCAGGACTCCCTCAGTAGCCCCTGAACCAGGCTTCAATGACGATGAGTCCAGCGCGCAGTATTGTCTTCGGCATTGCAAGGCGGGTTCCTCCTCCGAATACTCCATGGAAGAGTTTGAACACAAGGATTGTGTTCGGCCCTGCAAAACAAGTTCCAGATACCACCGTAGAGAGAATAATATTTCCAAAAATCTAATCTGCTGACACGTTTTGACGGCATGACATCACGCCACGGCCCGGTCATTATTCGAACCGTTTTTCTCAACCAGCACCGCACATATCGCGAGGCGGTTTTCTTGACATGTCTTGTCGAAGCAGAGATCGTGTTCCCCTTATCACGGGATTCTCATCAATATAGACGTGGGTAACCCAACCGTGCCTGTTGGTATGACTCCCAGATCTTAGGCAAGTCCCAAACGGCCATGAGGAGGACGCCTGATATTCACCCCCTTTATAACGAGGACAAGGCCTTTTCTTTCTCCCTCTCATGCTCAATCGAATCCTCCCCCCGCCTCGAGTTCTAACACCCAAAGCTCCAGTCAGGTTCTTCGGACCTTCAACTATGTCCGGATCCAACCTTCAAGGTCGGTGGATGCCCTCCTCTGTAACGGGGGAGGACATCAAGAAGCTGAGAGAGGCCAGATATCTGACCGCCAAAATTTCACATAGGCTGCCTGCCCGAGGGCAGGTCGTCCCTACTCCCGAACCCACCGAGAGTGTCGTGTTCATCTCCCACTTCCTCCGAGGACTAGGCCTTGCTCTGGATCCCTTTGTCAGGGGTCTTATGTTCTATTATGGGATGGATTTCCATGATCTAGCCCCGGACTCCCTTCTTCACATCTCGTCATTTATTGTCGTATGTGAGGCCTTCCTCCGCATTACCCGTCACTTCGGCCTGTGGCTCAAGACCTTCGATGTGAAGCCGAAGATGATTGAGGGGCGGCACACAGAGTGGGGAGGTGATTTAATAAGCAAAATCGCTGATGCTCCATGGCCAGAGGGTTTCTTCCCAGAGGTGTCCAAATTGTGGCAGCGGGAGTGGTTTTACATCACAGCTCCTCAAAGTGCCAAGTGGGTAGCCGCCCCCACCTTTCGCTCAGGCCCCCCACCGCAACTGATGTCATGGATCAGCTGGGGGCTGAGCTGGGGTCCAGCAAAGGACGTGCCAATACTGCAGAGCCGTACCCGAGATCTCTTTGAGAGAAATTTTCAGTATGATTATGGTAATGCAAGTTATGCTAGTTTGTTGAGTCCAGCCTCGCAAACGCCGACCCCTCCGTACGTGGTTGTCATAAATAAGGTTATTCCCCGCCTACCTTTACTTTATTTTGATTCAACCCGGAAGGACCGCGAGCTATTCAGCATTTCCTTGACATGACGCTTGAACAGATGTACAAATCGTTCTTCGGACCCCAAATAAAGTGTCCGGACACCTCCGAGGATGTGGGTTTGAGCTGCAACTGCCCTGCTACCCAAGTAAGTAATCCCATGGCCGAACCCACCACCCTTTTATTTATCATGGCATCATTCTAAAGAGTCGCTCTTTCACCAGGACTGGATAACAAAGGCGAAGATGATCAGGTGTTCGGCCCCCCTTCCTGAGGGCTTGGACAATCCGGTGCTAGAAAAGATGCTCGAGCCGACACCTTATCTAGTGCCCTCAAAGGAAGATGAAGGGGGAATAAACAGGGTGAA
Source organism: Triticum dicoccoides (assembly GCF_002162155.2). Lineage (NCBI taxonomy): Eukaryota > Viridiplantae > Streptophyta > Magnoliopsida > Poales > Poaceae > Triticum > Triticum dicoccoides. The sequence goes on along the minus strand of NC_041384.1, from coordinate 572,832,730 downwards.
AGCGGGCCTCACTCGCTACTTATTCCAACCGAGGGAATGAGCGCCTCTGCGAGGGAGGATAACCAAGGGGAAGAATCTGACACTCTCTCTCCCCGGGGAAGGAAGAGGACTACCTCTGAAGATCCGAAAACTAAGGTTTCCAAACGGGAGAAGAAATCTTCGCCAGAGGGTCCTGCCTCGGAGGGTATTCTTGCCGCACAATGTCCGCGCGGGGATCAGCCCTCTACCAAGCTGTAAGTAATCGCAAAGTACTTAATAGTGAAAATATCCTACCTTACTTCCGAAGACAATAACCGATGCTTATAAATTGTACTCCGGATCGTAGCCCTTCTCGATAGAGTTCGTCTTCGGGGGATCTTCTTCCGGAGATGATGGAGAGCGAAACGCCTCCCCCTGAAACCCCACCTCCGGAGGCGTGCGACCCTGAAGTGTCGTCGCGGAGGATATCTCTGGATCCGCCAAGGCTAGAGGATAACCCTTTGGCTACCCGAAATCCCCAGTATCCGGCTTCTAAGGAGAGCGGCAGCGAGGGTCCAGAACCATACAGTGTGCGGTCGAACGCGCTGAAGGATCTTCTGGGGCAAGCGGCCGTCTCGAAAGTGCATCGTATGCTAATGGGTACGATAATTGAAAGGATTTCATCCGCTGAAAGCGGTTTGCACGAAGCCTTTATGAGTCTGCTGAAGGGCTTTGAGGTTCGTGAAATAGTGTATGTTTTTGATAGTACCGCACACGTAGGTGTGCCCTATGCAGATAGTAGCCCCTGAGACTACGGTTGTCGTCGAGAACAACGGCAACCCGAGGATCATATACCCGGGTAATAACCCGACTGCCTTTATGTGCAGGTGGCCGAGGCTACGGTGGCTAGCCGAACTGATGGGTTTACCAAGCTAAAGCAGCAACTTGATGCGGCCGATGCCGATATCATGCTTGTCAACCAGCGGCTTGACGAGGCACAGGGTGAGTGATTTCTCTGGTGATCGTCACATAATAAGAGGAGCATGATGCTAGTATCTTTAATATGTTGCGACTGCAGATGGAGCTGCCACCGTGGAGACCCTTCGGGCGGAGCTAGCCCGAGCCAAGGAGCAAGCAAGGAGTAGCAACGCGGCCGCTCTAAAGGCGACGGAGAGTTAAGGGCCAAACGGGCCGCGCATTGCGAGAGCAAGGAAAGAATAGCCAAAATGGCTGTAGAATTAAAAGATGCCGCTGACCGTTACCAGCTTCTTGAAGAAGAAAGCCGAGCGAGGGCGACGGACCTGGAGAAGGCCCTGGTAGCTGCCAAGGAAGCCCGCTCCAAAATTAGAGCGACGAAGGAGGAGCTGCATCAAGCTGCAAATATCGGGTCTGGGAAGCCCTTCTTGTTGCGGACTAAATTCGGAGATCCGAAGTATGATCCTCTTGACCGACTATGGAGTTCTGTGGACGCCTACGTGGATTTGGCTGCAAGTGCCGCTGATGCGGCCGAGTACTTCAAGCATCAGAAAGATCACGAAGTGGAGAAGCTGTTCTGGTCACAGTTTCATGCTCCAGTCCGTCCGCTGCTGTTGAATGAGCGAATGGCTGAGTGGGCCGAGCTCCATAGGTTGTCCGGACTTGCCATGAGGTCCGTTGTAGATCATCTGTGGCCGGGAGGGCCAAGGCCGAATAGCTACTTTAGTTTAGTGCAACAATTCCTTGGTGCTTTGCCACGCATCGATGCTGTAAAGAGATCGGCGTGCATAGAGGGTGCGCGGATGGCCTTTTCCCGTGTTAAGACATACTGGCCGGAGATGGAGGCCACCACTGTTGCGACACAGGGCTCGGCCGTAGGCCGAGTGGCTGCCAAGCACTACTTTAGAGAAGTTCTTGAAGGCGCTCATTCGATAGAGGCACAATGCTCGAAGAATATTATGTTCTAGTAACATGTACTCCCATTGTAGAAACAATGTTTATTGAATTATCAAGGCTGTTGTCGGTGTCAAAACCGGCGGATCTCGGGTAGGGGGTCCTGAACTGTGCGTCTAGGCCAGATGGTAACAGGAGGCAAGGGACACGAAGTTTTACCCAGGTTCGGGCCCTCTCGATGGAGGTAAAACCCTACGTCCTACTTGATTAATATTGATGATATGGGTAGTACAAGAGTAGATCTACCACAAGATCAAAGAGGCTAAACCCTAGAAGCTAGCCTATGGTATGATTGTTGATGTGTATGTTGTCCTACGGACTAAAACCCTCCGATTTATATAGACACCGGAGAGGGTTAGGGTTACATAGAGTCGGTTACAATGGTAGGAGATCTGAACATCCGTATCGCCAAGCTTGCCTTCCACGCCAAGGAAAGTCCCTTCCGGACACGGGACGGAGTCTTCAATCTTGTATCTTCATAGTCCAGGAGTCCGGCTGAAGGTATAGTTCGGCTATCCGAACACCCCCTAATCCAGGACACCCTCAGTAGCCCCTGAACCAGGCTTCAATGACGACGAGTCCGGCGCGCAGATTGTCTTCGGCATTGCAAGGCGGGTTCCTCCTCCAAGTACTTCATAGAAGATTTTGAACACAAAGATAGTGTCCGGCTCTGCAAAATAAGTTTCCACATATTGCCATAGAGAGAATAATATTTACACAAATCTAATCTGCTGACGTACTCCGTAGTGTGACATCACACCACGGCCAAGCTTTTATTCGAACCGTTTTACTGTCCCATCTTAGCGCGTTATGCGAGGCGGTTTCCTTGGCACGTCTTGTTAAAGCAGAGATCGTGTCCCCTTACTCTGGGATTCTCATTAATACGGGTGTGGGTAACCCAACCGCGCCATTGATTACGGCGCTTGGAGATAAGCGAGTTTTACCAGGTTGGTGGGGACACGTAGTTGCGTCCACCCATATAAGGGGATAAGGATCCACCTTTTCACCCACGCCTTCTTCCTCCTTTGCCTATCCATTCTTGCGCACTCGAGCTCCAGCGCCCAAGTCCGCACTACCACCTCAACCTTCTCCAGTCATGTCCGGAGCGGGAGGTAAGTGGATGGTCTCCTCCGTCACGGAGGGACACATCAAAAAGCTGAGGAAGGCCGGATATCTGGCTAGCGACATCGCGCACCAGTTTCCCGAAATGGGGCAGCTCATCCCCACTCCCAGGCCCCATGAGAGGGTGGTATTCCTCCCCCGTTTCCTCTGCAGACTGGGCTTTCCTCTACATCCATTTGTCCGGGGGCTCATGTTCTACTACGGCCTGGATTTCGACGATCTGGCCCCGAACTTCATCCTCAATATCTCGGCGTTCCTCCGCATCCGCCCCCATTTTGGCCTATGGCTTAAGACTTTCAACGTCAAGCCAAAGGTGGTGCGCGGCAGCCAGGTGGAGTGCGGCGGTGCCATGGTTGGCAAGATGGCCAATGTCCTGTGGCTCGAGGGCTCCTTTGTGGAGACCCTGAAGGGGTGGCAATCATGGTGGTTTTACGTCACCGAGCCGCGCGACGCCGAATGGGTCGCACCCCCTGAGTTTCGATCCGCCCCCCCCTACGCGGCTCACCTCCTGGAAGGAGACATGCCTGTCTTGGGGTAAAAAAGGTGAGCTAACCGGACTCCAAACATGCATCCAAACCCTGGCGGACAAGAAGGTCAAGCTTGTCAACGTAGTCCAGGTTATGCTCATCCGCCTAATCCTCCCGTGTCAACGATGGGCCTTCAATCTGTGGGAGTTCGACCCGGCGCAGCATCAAACTCTGAACAGGCTCTTCGACACGATGTACGAAGATGCCTGGAGGATGCTTTTCAAGGGCGTCGAGGCTCCTGCATCCGCTACCGAGGATCGCGGATTCAGCGCGCAGCGTCACGCGCTCGTGGTAAGCTGTTTTTTCCTTTTACAGGGTATCAGTTTTCCATAGTTTGACTCTATGCGGGATCTAAGCTCCCTTTCCTCTGACAGGATTGGTTGGTGACGTCCGGACAGATCAACTGTCCGGCCCCTTTGCCCAAAGGCCCAGCGGACGCTCGCTTGGCGAGGCTGCTAGTTCTGGCGCCCTATGTGGTGCCGGAGAAGAAGGCCACGAAAAGGGCCATGGGGACTCGAAAGAGCGTCCGGCGCCAGGAGGTGTCGGATTCATCATCCGATGGTCCCGAAGCGCCTTCCTCTCACGAAGACGAGGAGGAAGAAGAAGAAACCTCTCCCCCTCCAGCGGGAGGAGAGAAGAAAAGGAAGGCCGCCCTCTCTGAGGAGGCTGGAGGGTCCAAGAAGGGGAAAACCCTTCCCCCAGACTACTCCGCTGACGTCGACGACGGCAGAGATGAGTGGCAGCCTAGGGCCAAGCCCCTGGCAAAATCGTCAGTATCCGGATACCGGAGTAATTTATAGTATTCGTTTATTGCACAGCTTTCCCTTATGTTGAATTTGCTTATGCAGCCCACCCAAAGACCGTCTCGACGCATCGTCGAGCAGCTCACTGGACTCGTCAGATGTGAACTCGCTTCCGACGGCTTCCTCCCCCCGCCCTACGGACGACACCGAAGTGTTGTCCCAACAGGTTCCAATCCAGGAGGAGGTGGTCCTGGAGGCGCCGCGAGGTGACCTCCCGGACTCCAGGAGTAAGGGGGATGAAACTCCCCAGGGCTCCAAGTCCGGCTCTAGGCCGGACACCGCTCCAGAACCTTCAAAGGTTCCGGAGTCCGGCGGGGACCTCCTTCCAAGAGGAGCAAGTCCATCGTGCCGGCGGCCTCCGTCCAACCGGAGGCGCCGGACAATATGCTGGAGGCGCTCCAAGGCGCCTCCATCAACGAGGAGCACCGCGCTATTATGAGTGCGGTGGTCCAAATGGTTCAGTCTGCAAAAAACGGACTGACTGAAGCTTGTACTAGCCTTTTGACAGGCTTCAAGGTAAGTAAAGAAAGTGTAAATAATAGTACCGCATAGACAGTAGCCCCTGATGCTCTGTTTGGCGTTTGGGAAGAAAAGCCAAATAGAGGATCAAATAGAATTCGCAGGAGTCTAACAAAAATGAGTCAATATGCATGTGCAGGCTACCCTGCTTGCGTCCGCCGCACTGACTGCGGAAGTGGACACGCTGAAGCAGGACCTCAAAAGGTCCAAGCAAGAGCCCGAGCGTGCCAAGAAGCAGCTCGAGGACAATGAAGGTAAGAAATACCTTGTTAAATATATATATATATATATATATATATATATATATATATATATATATATATATATATATAAAGGTGCAATTGCAAAAAATAACAGGATTATCGTGGCTATTGTAGGGGCCACGTCTGAGGTGGCGACCCTTAAGCAAGCGCTGGACGAGGCCAAGAAGAATTCGGCCTTGGAGCGCACCGAGCGGGAGAAGTATGAGGCCGAGGTTGGCAAGGTGCGGCAAGAGCTCCAGGCTCTCATGGAAAAACATGAGAGTTTGGAGCGTGACTCAAAGGCACAAGCGTCCGAGCTTGCGGTGTCTATTGAAAATGCCAAATCCGCCAAGGCCGAATCCCAGAAGACCCTCCAGGAGTTGGATGAGGTGAAGAAGATAGCGGCGGGTAAGGCATTCTTTATGCAAAGTAAACACATAAACGTGAGTTACTTGATACTTACCCGAATCCGGAGCTCTCCAGGGGCATTTGGAGATCTTCCCCGAAGTGTATCCGATGCCGCCGCATTCTATCGAGACGAGGAGGGCAGCTCGACGGAGAAGGTGTTCTGGTTCAGTATGCTGAGGCCGGACACCCCGTGCCCCTGAGAGACCAGCTGAAGCAACTGGTCGAGCTCCACAAGGCGGCCGAACAGGCCATGAAGGGCCTCCTAGTTCGGCTGTGGCCTGGAGAGGCTCTGCCTGGGAGCTATTTCGGGCTAGTGCGGCGGCTGGTGGAGGCCTGTCCAAGGCTCGAAGTCATCAAGCGCTCCATCTGTATTGAAGGTGCCTGTAGGGCCTTTGCCCGTGCTAAGGTGCACTGGGGCAGGCTGGATGCGGAGAAGCTTGTGAAGGATGGGCCACCAGCGAGGAAAGAGCATCGCAAGCCTGAAAATTACTATAAGGATGTTCTGAAGGGTGCCCGCCTTGTGGCGGATGAATGTACTAGGGATGTAATTTTTGAGTAAAACTCGCTCTTGTTTGTCATGTGCGCTGAAGACTTGTTCATATGCGTTGAGCAATGCTGCTTGAATTTAAAATATTACCTTCTGTGCGGTTGTTTATCAATATTGAGAGATGGCGAGTCGTCGGCTTCTCCCCCTTGCCGCTAGTGCTGGGGTGTTCGGGGATAAACCTGGGCGCTCTTTTTCCCATATTTGGGTCCTTCAAGGGAGGCGCTCAGCCCAACGAACGAGGCAATCGGACTATAATGCGTGAACACTGTCACTTAGCCATAGAATTCTATAATTATAAATTTCGGCGAAGCCCCTAGTATTCGGAAGACCGAGTTCGGGGCGCTATCCACGCCTTGGCCGGACAGAGCCGACTCCTCTCCCTAAGCGGCATAAGTCTTTAGGGACTTGAAAAAACCTCTCGAACAACGACCAGCTCTCGCTTCATCATGACAGTCAGTTTTAGCTTTCTCCACTGAGGTGCTCGGCCCAGCTCAACTGGGGCACAATCGCAGTGGTTCTCCTAGTGCTACCTTAGCCGATGTAGCGGAACGTAAGGCACCAAAACATAGGAGCCGGGCAAACCCAACTATTGACCCAAGACATGATTCGGAGCCGATGCATATAGTGCTATAAGTTCGGGGTGCCGCACTTGTGAAAGTGTTCGGACTTCTCACACCATATTGAGGGGTGCTAAAAGCCCCTAGCGTATTTTGGCCGTACCAAGTTGTACGGGTGCAACATGTCGTTAAGGAACATTTATTTATAAAAAGATAATGCAAAAAATAGACAAAAGCTATGCATTGTTTATTAAAAATAGCTGCGATCAAAGCAGAACGATACAAGTAATGCGATAAACGAAAAGTCGGACAATTTAACATTTCTGCTCCAAGGGCAAGCTGCGGAATAGCATGCGAAACAGGTATACTGCTCGTGATAGAGACCACATGGGATTCCCGTAATGCGGCATGGCTTGTCAGCTTCCCTGGTACTTGCATCGTTTGTGTGGCAATTGAACTGTCGAACAGGCCTTCCGAAGAGTAGAGTCCTGGAAGTAAGAGAAAAGTAAAGAATCGACAGCCCCTGGTGCGGTTTAAGCCGTGTTTTGGGCGTGCCGTGATGGTGCCCCTCCCCCTATGCCCATGGTATTTCTAGAGCGTAGTTATGTATGCGAAGTACTGGCGTCGCCTTTTTGCGAGGGTTGGGGTTGGTGCCGCATTGCTACGCCTGCTCGAAACGTGCCAGGCGGTCTTGTTGTAGGTTACTCCGGGCGCGCTTGACGGTGTCCGGACGTTTAATGGCCAGACTGGAGAACTGCCTGAAGAGGCTGCTTTGTACTTCCGCTGCAAGGGCCGCCGTGTGCTCCTCCATTCGGAGAGAGCGTTCGGTGTTTCCATTGACCGTAATTACTCCACGAGGGCTTGGCATCTTGAGCTTAAGGTATGTGTAGTGCGGTACCGCATTGAATTTGGCGAATGCGGTTCGTCCGAGCAGTGCATGATAGCCACTACGGAATGGGACTATGTCGAAGATCAATTCCTCGCTTCGGAAATTATCCGGGGATCCGAAGACCACTTCAAGTGTGACTGAGCCTGTACAGTTGGCCTCTACACCTGGTATTACGCCTTTAAAGGTCGGTTTGGTGGGCTTAATCCTCGAGGGATCGATGCCCATTTTTCGCATAGTATCCTGGTAAAGCAGGTTCAGGCTGCTGCCGCCATCCATGAGGACTCTAGTGATATGAAATCCGTCAATAATTGGGTCTAGAACCAATGCGGAAAATCCGCCATGACGGATGCTAGTGGGATGGTCTCTTCGATCAAAGGTGATCGGGCAGGAGGACCATGGGTTGAACTTTGGGGCGACTGGCTCTACCGCGTATACATCCCTTAACGCGCGCTTCCGCTCCCTTTTGGCGACGTGGGTGGCATATAGCATGTTCACCGTCTGCACTTGTGGGAAAAACCCTTCTGTCCATTGTTGTTCGGCAGCTGGGGCTCCTCGTCGTCATCGCTATGCAGCCCCTTGTCTTCATTTGTCGGCGCTTAGCTTGCCTGCCTGCTTGAACACCCAACAATCCCTGTTGGTGTGATTGGCCGGCTTTTCGGGGGTGCCATGTATTTGGCACAAGCGGTCGAGTATTCAATCCATGCTGGACGGGCCCCTAGGATTCCTTTTGAATGGCTTCTTCCGCTGACCGGATTTAGAGCCTCTGAATCCGGCATTAACTGCCGTATCCTCACCATTGTCGCCGTTAATGCGGCGCTTCTGCTTATTGCGACGCGACCTGCCACTAATGTCCCTGGTGTCCGAACTACCAGGGTTCTTGGTCATATTGTTGCTACGAGCGAGCCGGCTGTCTTCTCCCGCGCAAAAGCGGGTCATGAGTGTCGTGAGTGCTGCCATAGATTTCGGCTTTTCCCGTCCGAGGTGCCGGGCCAGCCACTCATCACGGATATTGTGCTTGAAGGCTGCTAGGGCCTCAGCATCCGGACAGTCGACTATTTGATTTTTCTTTGTTAGGAACCGTGTCCAGAATTGTCTGGCCGATTCCTCTGGCTCCTGGATTATGTGACTTAGGTCATCGGCGTCTGGGGTCGCACATAAGTGCCCTGGAAATTGTCGAGGAATGCGGCTCCCAGGTCCTCCCAACAACTGATTGATCCTATTGGCAAGCTATTGAGCCAATGCCGAGCTGGTCCTTTAAGCTTGAGTGGGAGATATTTGATGGCGTGAAAATCGTCGCCGCGGGCCATGTGGATATGAAGGAGATAATCCTTGATCCATACCGCAGGGTCTGTTGTGCCATCATATGATTCGATGTTTACGGGTTTGAAACCCTCGGGGATTTGATGATCCATTATTTCGTCTGTAAAGCACAGTGGGTGTGCGACGCCTCTTTACGGGGCGATATCATGATGTAGCTCCAATGAGCTTTGTCTACTGTGTTCGGCCCTGCCGAATTTGTGGCCGGCATGACGGTTACCGTCTCGAGCCATGGGGTGCCCACGCGATCCGTAGATCGATCGTGTTTGCCTTTCCTTGTCCTCCAACATGTCTCGTAAGTCTGGTGCATATTCCCGTGCCTTGGTACGGGGTGCGGCTTGAGTGGAGGGCCGGGAGGCCTCTCTGTCGCGGCCACGAGGTGGCCGTTCAGCCGCATCAAGTGCTTCCTCCTCTAATCGGGGTAGCAACTTGCGCTTTGGGTAACTCTTGGAGGGGCGTTCGAGTTTACGCTCTTCAGCCGCAAGGACTTCAGTCCATCTGTCAACCAGCAAATCTTGGTCAGCTCTGAGCTGTTGCTGTTTTTTCTTGAGGCTTCTTGCCGTGGCCATAAGCCTGCCTTGGAAAGGCTTTTGCTCAACGGGATCCTCTGGCACGACGAATTCGTCATCGTCGAGGCTTGCCTCATCTTCGGAGGGAGGCATATAATTATCGTCATTGACCTCTCTGTCTGCCGCTCTCTCATGAGGGCTGGTTTGTCCATCCTCCTGTGCTAAACCTTGCTGGAGGGGGGGGGGTTCTTCGGCACTCTCCGGAGTATTATTATCTCCCGTGCTGGAATCACCGTTTTTGTGTTGGCGGGATTTTGAGCGGCGCCGCTGACGCCGGCGCTTGGGCTGTTTCTTGGAGGGGTCATCCTCCGCTGTTCCATCGCCCTCTCCCTCTTTTGGGGTGTCCACCATGTATATGTCATATGACGAGGTGGCTTTCCAGGGCCTAGTAGGCGTTGGTTCTTCATCATCTCCTTCATCGGCATCCATACTGTCGATGTCTTCGGAGTCGAAGTCGAGCATGTCGGTTAAGTCGTCGACAGTGGCTACAAAGTGGGTGGTGGGTGGGTTTTGAATTTCTTCATCGTCCGTACCCCAACCTTGCTGACCGTAGTCCGGCCAGCTCTCCTGATAAAGAGAGAGACTTTAGTGACTTCAGGATATCGCCGAAAGGCGAGTGCTGAAAGATGTCTGCGGCAGTGAACTCCATGATCGGCGCCCAATCGGATTCGACTGGCAGGGGCGCGGAGGGTTCGGAGTCCGGAGAGGAGTCAGACTCCTTGGAGTCACGAGCCTCGCAGAGTACGGGGCTGGTGTTCGGCTCAATCGCCGTTTGGATCGCAGCCCCTGAGGTGGCGTCCAACCGCCCATCCTCGATCGGCCTAGTTGACTCCGAACTAAGGGTCGGAGCCGGTGCGGGTGCGGCCTCCAGGGCACTGTTCGGCGGCAGAGTTAGATCATGCTCGTCATGACAGTGCGGCGCGCTTGGCAGTGGTTCGAATCCTTCGAAGATCAAGTCCCCGCGGATGTCATCCATGTAGTTTAAACTTTCGAATCTGACCTGACGGCCAGGGGCGTAGCTTTCGATCTGCTCTAGATGGCCAAGTGAATTGGCCCACAGTGCGAAGTCGCCAAAGACGAAGATCTGTCTGGGGAGGAAGGTCTCACCCTGGACTGCATCGCCATTGATGATCGTAGGAGCCATCGGGCCTGACAACGACGGCATAGAGGAACTCTCAATGAAAGCACCAATGTCGGTGTCAAAACTGGCAGATCTCGGGTAGGGGGTCCCGAACTGTGCATCTAGGCCGGATGGTAACAGGAGGCAAGGGACACGAAGTTTTACCCAGGTTCGGGCCCTCTCGATGGAGGTAAAACCCTATGTCCTGCTTGATTAATATTGATGATATGGGTAGTACAAGAGTAGATCTACCACGAGATCAAAGAGGCTAAACCCTAGAAGCTAGCCTATGGTATGATTGTTGATGTGTATGTTGTCCTACGGACTAAAACCCTCCGGTTTATATAGACACCGGAGAGGGTTAGGGTTACATAGAGTCGGTTACAATGGTAGGAGATCTGAACATCCGTATCGCCAAGCTTGCCTTCCACGCCAAGGAAAGTCCCTTCCGGACACGGGACGGAGTCTTCAATCTTGTATCTTCATAGTCCAGGAGTCCGGCTGAAGGTATAATTCGGCTATCCGAACACCCCCTAATCCAGGACTCCCTCAGCTGTATTTATACTTTTGCCCGAAAGTATTGTGATGCCTCCTGTGCGGCCGTTTATGTATATATGTATATAACCTGAAAGTCGTCGGCTTCCGCCCCGATGCATATAATGCGGGGGTGTTCGCAGAAAGGCATATCCACACTTGATCCAACGTCTTGGTCCATTAAGGAGGTGATAGCACAGCGAACGATGCAATCGGACTATATTGCTTTAACACTTTCACTTAGCCATAGGAGTTTGATGGTGGGGCTACTATATAGCCCCTGGTACTTCTGTGCTCGTCCGTATATGGGGCGCGTGCGTACCTGACCGGGAAACGACCCTTCGTTAATGCAGAGGAATCCCAAAGATTCCGCTGAGTCATCGAGTGGTTGACCAGTCTCTCGCTATATCATGACAGTCAGTTTTAGGCTTTCTCTACTGAGGTGCTCATCCGGATGAACCAGAGCACAATCGTAGTAGTTCTCCCAGTGTCACTGTCGGTGTCAAAACTGGCGGATCTCGGGTAGGGGGTCCCGAACTGTGCGTCTAGGACGGATGGTAACAGGAGACAAGGGACACAAAGTTTTACCCAGGTTCGGGCCCTCTCGATGGAGGTAAAACCCTACGTTCTGCTTGATTAATATTGATGATATGGGTAGTACAAGAGTAGATCTACCACGAGATCGAGGAGGCAAAACCCTAGAAGCTAGCCTATGGTATGATTGTTGATTTGTACGTTGTCCTACGGACTAAAACCCTCCGGTTTATACAGACAGCGGATAGGGTTAGTGTTACATAGAGTCGGTTACAATGGTAGGAGATCTTCATATCCGTATTGCCAAGCTTGCCTTCCACGCCAAGGAAAGTCCCTTCCGGACACGAGATGGAGTCTTCAATCTTGTATCTTCATAGTCCAGGAGTCCGGCTATCCGAACACCCCCTAATCCAGGACTCCCTCAGTAGCCCCCGAACCAGGCTTCAATGACGATGAGTCCGGCGCGTAGATTGTCTTCGGCATTGCAAGGCGGGTTCTCCTCCAAATTCCGTGCACCTGTTTGAATAAAGTCCGGTTTCTTGTAGATGTTGCGCTCCTTGGCTTCTACGCCCAATAATGGCCGCTTCCCATGTGTGAAACGAGTATGAAAAGTCTGAGTGTTTTTACATTCACACCCCTAGCCGCGTAAATGAGCTGTCCTATTTAAGGGGACGAGGATTTAGATCCAATCCACACCTTCTCCCCTCCGCGAGTGTTTATCAGAGCGCATCCGACAAAGGTCCATTCCACCATGGCCAGCCGTCGCAACTCCTCCCCTCTCCCTTCCAGCCCTAAGCCTGGATATTGGGAGAGATGTTCCACCCCGCATAGCGAGCTAGTGACGCTCCAGACCAAGTGATTTCTCCCCCCGGCCTATATGGTCCCAGTTCGAGCCGGTCTTGCCGTCTACAATGGCGGAGAGCAAGCAGAGAATGCCCCTAATCCCTCCAAAGGAGAGCGGGTGTGCCTTGTCCCTTACTTAATAAGGGGGCTCGGATTTCCAATCCACCCATTTCTCCGGGGGCTACTGGTGTTCTACGGCCTCCAGCTACATCATCTCACGCCTGCCTCAGTATTGCATATCGCGGGCTTTGTAACCCTCTGCGAGCTGTTCTTGGGTGTTGAAGCTCATTTCGGACTGTGGAAGGAGCTATTTTGCCTCGTGCCCTGTTCCAAGAAGGGGTCAATGTATCAAGTGGGCGGAGCCGAAGTGTGGCGCATCGTCGGGACCGGATATCTTTCCGGAACCCCAAAGAAGGTGTCCGAAGATTGGCCCTCGGAATGGTTCTATATAGAAGACGTCCCGCTGCCAGATCCTGTCCAGATCGGCCTCCCTGAATTCAACAGTGCTCCCTTAAAGAAGTGCCTAAGCTGGCGCCCACGGAGCCCTCAGAGGGAAAGTGACAGGGACATCGTTTACCTGATGGGACGAATAAGATTGTTAGCCCATTCAGGACTAACCATGATCGGGGTTATGGCCGAATGCATTATGCGGGGGGTGCAGCCGCTTCAGTATAGAAGCCACCCCATGTGGGACTTCAACAGGGAGGACGACGCCACCTGCTACGGTCGTAAGGGGCCGGATTCAGCTGCCGCTCTACTAAAGATCTTGTCCACTTTGTGTAAGGGAGAAGAGGAGGAATTTCTCCGCGTCAACCCTCAGGGTGGATTCTCCATGCACAATCCCCCGAGCTGGGTAAGCAGCCGTATTTACTTGTCCATCTATTTTGTATTCCCATTGTTAAATATTCAGTCTGAGGACTTTAACGCAGGAACTGCGCCGGGCAGTTAAGGAAATAAGTAGCCCTCCTCCACAACCCGAGGACCCAGGACGGTCCCTCGACCCGGCCTCTCAAGAGGATCCGGACATATCTGTGGAGCTGATTGATGGAGTGTTCCATCAATTGAGTGAGGACAACGTCTTGGTGGCCATTACGGCCGATTACCCAGGGCTAATCCTGACGCCCCAGGTACCTGAGATCAAAGTCCCAGTACCCCGAATAGGTGTCCGCCCACTCGTGTTCAGTTTCCTGATTGCAAACAAAGTTTGCAGGGGAGGTTTTTAAGGCGGAAGGCCGAACCTGCGGTGACAAGCCAACGAGGGGCCGTAGGGCCCCGTGGGCCGAAAAGAAGTGCAGTCCGTACCGAGGCGTCAACGCAAAGGTATGCCACGCCCCCTTATCCCAGGTGTTATACCTTCAAGGCACATTGACACTTGTGCTCTCTTCAGGACAAAGAGACCCTGCCGGACTATACCCGGAGAGGCTGCCAATCGCGCCTCCACCAGCCAGGCTCCAAAGCCTGGTCCGGAGGTGGAGGCGAACGCAAGGCGTGCGCCAGACGCTCCTCCGACGGAGGATGTGGACGGGTTGTCTGCCACCAACTCTGAGGTGGAGAGTGCCATGAACCACAGGCGTCGCTGGACAATTCTTCGCGACGCTTGTTTCTCCCAAGGGGTGTTAGATGCCTTCAACTCAGGAGATGCGCACCTCCGTGCCGCTCAAAATGGTCTAGCCAGAGCCACGGAGCAATATGTAAAAGACATACGGGTAAGAAATTTTTGGTAATTATATATATAGCAGTAGCCCCCAAGACTTGAAACAGTTAGAATAATTGATTTAAGGATCATTTGATATGCAGGTTCTTACAAAAAAGAATTCCCTACTGTCCAAGGAGCTGGAAGAGTGCAAAGCCCAACTGGAGGCCGCACAAGCCGCGGCAGGCGAGCCTAAGGAGACCCCCTCTGGTAATATACACTTCGAAAGATAAGTATTTTGCAAAGCACGGCTTTGGTGCGAATCTGACAAATGAAATTGCAGATGGCGCCGGATTGAATCCGGAAAGGCAACACCTCCAACGCCAGCTAAAGGCCGGTGAGAGGGTGCTGATAAAGGTGATGGGGGAGAAGAACGATCTCCAAGATGCCAACACCAAGCTGGGCGTCGAGCTGAAAGATGTTCGTGCCCAGCTGTCAGACTCCGTGAAGGAGAATCAGCGGCTTCGGCGTGGCATATTTAGTAAGTGCTTGAACGAACCTTTTGAAAGAAAGTTCAGCGGGAAGTCGACTAACAGAGCAATGTCTGTAGGTGTGCTAACAGGCCGTCTTGCAGAGGAGATGCCCGGTTCTACGGGTGACCTTCTTCCTGAGCTCTCGCAACTGCTTGATCGAGTTCGGCAGGCGATGCGAGGCGTCGCCCAGGCCCTGTGGCCATCCGTCTCCATGCCCGAAGGTCTTGGAGAGCTTGTGGAGAAGCTAAAGGGAGCACGGCGGCGCTTCTGATTGTGGAAGATATCAGCCTGCCGTTGAGGCGCTAGGGAGGCCTGGGCCATGGTGAAGACGCGGTACGCAAAGGATGACCCCAACCACATGGCCGAGGTCGGTCCTGTAGGGCCTGATGGGAAAGAGATCCCTGTAAGCTTAGTATACAGCCAAGTAGAGTTGGCCGCAAAGTATTCCCAGCAGGACTGTAAATTAGATAGCCTGTTAGATGGTATTGAAGAGGAATACAACCAGTCAAAATGACTATGTAATTTAATTGACATTTATAATGCCTTCTAGCCGGATTGTAGATCATTTGTCATGGCCGACCTTTTCGCTTCAGCCTCGGGACCTGACGGTCCGGAGTGTGTCTGAATTCCCATGCGGTTATATAGGAACCGGGGAATGCATGGAGACCAGGCGTAGGGGTCATTAGGGCGTGAACAAACAAGTGCCCGACTAGGTATGTTATATTACATGGTTAGTAAGAAACATCTTCCGGGGAGAATTGTTCCGTTAGGGGTTCCTTTCCCTGGGAGGCATGCCCTAAGGTGCATGTCCATGCTGTGAAAATAAACATAGGAAAAACATCTGGGGGCGTATAGATAAAAATAAAAATGATCATCTTTAGTTCACCGACCGAATATTCCCTTAAGAACGCTAGCTTTCGGCTTCACCCAGTCTGAGGTACACGTCCAGCTGACCCGGCAGTAACAATCGCAGAGGTTCTCCCTTTACCACCTAGCCGAACAATCGGGAACGTAGGGGTAAGCACAGGAGCCAGGCAACCCAGCTTGGCCAAAACTTAAGTCATATCGATGCATATAATGGTGAATAAAAGGTACATGCAGAAGTGTGACACATGTGTTGGGCATGAAGCCCGCATGAATAAGCTTCTGTTTAAAGAAGCCCCCGGGTTTAATGAGCGCGGATAGCGCGTCACTTTATGAGCCTTTAGAGGCTATAAGAGAGAGAGAAGAAGAGAAATGTAAGACAGAAAATATAAAAAATGGACAGAGGAAGGAGACGAACACAGAGTCCGGCGCTAGGCATAGAATCTTCGGAGACGGGCTGCGTGCCATGGGTTTGGCTCGAGTCGGTTATCCGATGTATCCCGTAGGCGGTACGCTCCACCAGTCAGGACTTGGTCAATTATGAAGGGACCTTCCCACTTGGGCTTGAGTCTGTCCTTTTTCTTGTCCGGTAGTCGTAGAACTAATTCGCCAACGTTGTAATTTTTGGCCCGTACTTCTTTGCTTTGGTATCTTCGAGCCTGCTGTTGATAGAATGCGGAACGGGCTTTTGCCACGTCACGCTCCTCCTCCAATGCGTCCAAGCTGTCCTGCCGATCGAGCTCGGCTTCTCTTTCTTCGTACATGCGCACTCGAGGTGAGTCATGAATTATGTCGCAAGGCAAAACTGCCTCTGCGCCGTACACCATAAAGAATGGTGTGTATCCGGTGGTGCGATTCGGCATGGTCCGCAGCCCCCAGAGTATGGAGTCGAGCTCCTCTACCCATTGCGTGTTAGATTCCTTGAGGGACCGCACTAATCTAGGTTTGATGCCGCTCATGATAAGACCATTTGCACATTCGACCTGGCCGTTAGTTTGTGGGTGATAGACGGAAGCATAATCGAGCTTGATGCCCATGTTTTTGCACCAGAGTTTTACCTCATCGGCCATGATGTTCGTGCTGTTATCAATGATGATGTTGTGGGGGACGCCGTAACGGTGTACAACCCCGGATATAAAGTCTATCACCGGTCCGGATTCGGCCGTCTTAATAGGCTTGGCTTCTATCCATTTGGTGAACTTATCCACCATGACCAGTAAGTATTTTTGCTTGTGGGTTCCGCCTTTAAGGGGTCGAACCATGTCAATCCCCCAGACCGCAAAGGGCCAAGTAATGGGGATGGTTTGGAGGGCGGTGGGTGGCATATGGCTTTGGTTTGCAAAGAGATGGAAACCGGTGCATCGTTGGACTAAGTCCTGAGCGTCTGCCCGGGCCGTCGGCCAATAAAAGCCTGTATGGAAGGCCTTGCTTACAAGGGACCGGGCTGTAGCGTGATGACCGCCGAGTCCTGCATGAATTTCAGCCAGGAGATTCCGCCCCTCCTCTTCGGAGATGCACCTTTGAAGGACTCCGGTAGTGCTTTTCTTATAAAGCTCTCCCTCGTGGACTCTGTAGGCTTTGGATCGCCGCACTATGCAGCGTGCCTCATTTTGGTCCTCTGGGAGTTCCTGCCTAGTAAGGTAGGTGAGGAATGGTTCTGTCCACGGGGCAATGACGACCATTATTACATGGGCTGAAGGTGTTATTTCATTGGCAGAGCCTCCGATTGTGTCAGAATGTTCGGTGTCGGGCACTGCGGTTAGGTCCGAGCTGTTATTGTTCGGCTCCCCTTCCCATGCTAAGGATGGCTTGAATAGCCTTTCCAAGAAGATGTTGGGGGGGACTACATCGCGTTTTGCACCGATGCGTGCCAGGACATCTGCCGCCTGATTATTTTCCCGGGCTATATGGTGAAATTCAAGCCCCTCGAACCGAGCTGACATTTTTAGGACGGCGTTGCGGTAAGCTGCCATTTTTGGACTCTTGGCATCGAAGTCTCCATTTATTTGGGATATTGCGAGGCTCGAGTCCCCGCACACCTCTAGGCGTTGGATGCCCATGGATACTGTCATCCAGAGACCATGTAGAAGGGCCTCATATTTGGCTGCATTGTTGGAGTCCGTGTACATAATCTGTAGTACGTATTGAACTGTGTCTCCTATGGGGGACGTCAAAATGACGCCAGCCCCCAGTCCGGCCAACATCTTGGAGCCGTCGAAATGCATGATCCAATTTGAATATGTGCCGTACTCTTTAGGGAGTTCGGCCTCCGTCCATTCTGCGACGAAGTCGGCCAAGACCTGTGACTTGATGGCTCGTCGTGGCTTATAAGTTATGTCGAACGGGAGGAGCTCGATGGCCCATTTCGCAATCCGGCCCGTTGCGTCACGGTTGTTTATAATATTGTTAAGTGGTACTTCTGAGGCTACTGTTATTGAACACTCTTGAAAGTAGTGTTGTAGCTTCCGGGATGCCATGAATACCGCGTACGCAATCTTTTGGTAATGCGGGTACTGTGATTTGCAGGGAGTGAGGACAGTGGACACATAATAGACCGGCTTTTGAAGGGGGAATTTGTGTCCGTCCGCTTCTAGTTCGACGACGAGCACTGCGCTTACAACCTGATGTGTTGCTGCAATGTATAACAACATTGGTTCGCCAATGTTTGGCGCGGACAGGACTGGGTTTGTTGCCAGTATGGCTTTTATTTCGTCGAGTCCGGCCGTGGCTGCGTCCGTCCATTTGAAGTGTTCGGTGCGCCGAAGGAGGCGGTAAAGGGGTAGGGCCTTTTCTCCCAAGCAGGAGATAAAGCGGCTTAGAGCCGCCACGCATCCGGTTAACAATTGTATTTGTTTGAGGTCCTTTGGGATATCCAGTTGCGACAGAGCTGGGATCTTGGCTGGATTTGCTTCAATTCCTCTACCGGATACAATGAAGCCCAAGAGCTTTCGGCTGGAACGCTGAAAACACATTTTTCCGGGTTGAGCTTGATGTCGTATGTTCGGAGGTTATCAAATGTGAGCCTCAAGTCGTCTACTAGAGATTCAACATGTCTTGTTTTGACGACCACATCATCTAGATATGCCTCCACTGTTTTGCCGATCTGGCTTGCCAAACATGTCTGAATCATGCGCTGATATGTTGCGCCGGCGTTTTTGAGCCTGAAGGGCATCGTGTTGAAGAAAAATGGCCCGTATGGTGTGATAAATGCCGTTGCGGCTTGGTCTGGTTCTGCCATCTTGATTTGATGGTAGCTAGAATATGCGTCGAGGAAACACAACGAATCGTGTCCTGCGGTAGCATCGATAATTTGATCGATGCGGGGGAGGGGGAAGGGATCCTTTGGGCAAGCCTTGTTAAGGTCTTTAAAATCAACACACAGGCGCCAGGATTTGTCCTTCTTTGGTACCATCACCAGGTTTGCTAGCCAGTCCAGATGTTTTATATCTCTGATGAATCCGGCCTCCAATAGCTTTGCTAGCTCCTCTCCCATGGCATGTCTCTTAGGTTTGGAAAAACGCCGAAGAGCCTGTTTGACAGGTTTGAATCCTGTTTGGATATTTAAGTGGCCAGCCTGCGTGGGATTCCTGGCATGTCTGAAGGGTGCCAGGCGAAAATGTCCCAGTTTTCTCGTAGGAACTCTCGCAATGCAGCGTCGACATCAGGGTTTAACTATGCCCTGATGGAAGCTGTTTTATTGGGGTCCGTTGGATGGACTTGGAATTTGACTATTTCGTCCGCCAATTTAAAGGAGGTGGACTTGGATCTTTTGTCGAGTACCACATCGTCCCTATTCACCATAGAGCGCAGCGCAGTCAGCTCCTCAGCCGCTAGGGCTTCGGATAGTGCCTCGAGGGCCAGTGCGGCTGTCTTGTTTTCGGCGTGGAGTGCTATGTCCGGATCACTAGCGAGAGTGATGATCCCGTTAGGCCCGGGCATCTTGAGTTTCATGTACCCGTAATGGGGTATTGGTTGGAAGATTGTAAACGCTTCCCACCCTAGCAGAGCGTGATAGCCGCCTGGAACATGACCTCTTCGGACCTGTAATTATCCGGCGTGCCGAACAGTACATCTAGTGTGATTTTTGTTGTACAGCACGCTTCCCGACTGGGGATTATTCCTCTAAAGGTTGTGCTGCTTTGCTCAATGCGGTTCCAGTCTATTTCCATTTTTTGAAGAGTCTCCTCGTAAATGAGGTTCAATCCGCTGCCGCCGTCCATGAGTACCTTGGTAAGATGAAAGCCGTCCACTATTGGACTGAGGACCAATGCGGATGGTGCTCGGGCTGTTCGGAATTTAGGTTCATCACTGGCATTAAAGGTAATAGCCGAGTCACTCCATGGGTTTATTGTTGCTACTTGGTAGACTTCGGCAAGGCTGCGGAGTGTCCTTTTTCGCATATTATTTGATGCAAAAGTCTCGAAGACTGTTAATACCGTATTGGTGTCTCTGGGGTGGCTTTCCGTGGGCTCCGGAATTAGGAGATTTTCGCCAATTTTGGCCACCTGCCGGAGTATCCAACATCCTCTGAGGCTGTGAATTGGTGTGGCATCCTCTGTACTATGAATTTTATAGGGTCCATTAAGCCACCCTTCCAGTACGGTTCCATGCCCTGTAGAGGGTTTTTGCTTTTTAGTGCTTGACCCGGGTGACTGGTGATGATGCACCCTTTTATTTCGGACTGGGTTTGTATTCAGGGCCGGATTGTCCCAAAATTTTATTTCGGTTTTCCAGGCGCTTTCCATGGCACAGTACTTTCATACAATGGACGCCAAGTCAGCGAAGCGTGTAATATCACGGCGACTTATGGCGTTGAGTATTCCCTTGTCCGTGCAATTATTGCAGAAGATTGAGATTGCGTCTTCCTCGCGGCAGTCCCTTAGCCTATTCTTAACCAGGAGGAATCTGGCCAAGTAATGATGTACTGTTTCATCGGGTTCCTGCCTGATTTTGGATAGATCGCTTATGTTGGGGTGGGTGGGTGGAATTAAATCTGAAGCCTCATCCCATCTAAGGCTCAGAGGCCGAGGAATTTCTGAACTCGAAAATTTGGATTCCTGGATGTTGTCTAAGGAATCCAGCCTGTCCCCTGACTATAGGTTCAGGTCTTGAGTGATATCCTCCCCTCCGCGGGTATCCGGCTTGGAGGGATCGGGAATCTGGACGTAGCGAGTCCTTAAGATAGATGAAGGGTCGCCGCACTATCCCTCTACCGCGGCAACGTGATGGGTGACTTGGGGAGAGTTAATCTCTCTCAGATCGGTTTTAGGCCCAATCTGGTCGTAATCCGTAGTGACTCCTAGGGCGGCGAAGCGATCCAAGAGCTCGTTTATGGAGGAAAGCTCTATTGGATCTAACTGCTCGGCGAGTTCCGAGTTGACATGAAGATTGTTTTCGATGGCTCGAGAGGTCATCGTCGGTGCAGAAGCCGAACAGGCGGTCATAAGAAAGCCACCTAACCGGAGGGTTTGGCCGACAGCCAAAGCTCCCTTAGCAACGGTGCCATCTTTAAAGACGGGGCGAGGCATCCTTCCTGATGGCGACGACACAGAGGAACTCTCAATGAAAGCACCATTGTCGGTGTCAAAACCGGCGGATCTCGGGTAGGGGATCCCGAACTATGCGTCTAGGCCGGATGGTAACAGGAGACAAGGGACACGAAGTTTTACCCAGGTCCGGGCCCTCTCTATGGAGGTAAAACCCTACGTCCTGCTTGATTAATATTGATGATATGGGTAGTACAAGAGTAGATCTACCATGAAATCAAGGAGGCTAAACCCTAGAAGCTAGCCTATGGTATGATTGTTGATGTGTACATTGTCCTACGGACTAAAACCCTCCGGTTTATATAGACACCGGATAGGGTTAGGGTTACATAGAGTCGGTTACAATGGTAGGAGATCTTCATATCCGTATCGCCAAGCTTGCCTTCCACGCCAAGGAAAGTCCCTTCCGGACACGTGACGGAGTCTTCAATCTTGTATCTTCATAGTCCAGGAGTCTGGCTGAAGGTATAGTCCTGCTATCCAAACACCCCCTAATCCAGGACTCCCTCAGCCACCTTAGCCGATATAACAGAACGTAAGGTACCAAAATGTGGGAGCTGGGAAAACCCAACATTTGACCAAAGTCATGATTCGGAGCTGATGCATATAGGGCCAAACTCGCGAAGCCGAACACTCCCTAAGGTGTTCGGTCTTCATAATATATACCGGGCTAAACAATGCCCTCAATAATAAACCCCATGTGTCCAGGTACGTCCAATATCCTGACGTGGCCACATGCCAATAACGTCAGCATCCGTCTCGGTTGTGTGGAGTATCCGGAGGATGAGAACAACAAGAGACAGTAAAAAAGGTTTACGCAGGGTCTTAATCTAAAAAGAAACCTTTGGGCGGGTCCCTGCTGCACGTCTGCGCCTATGTCTTCGTTGTGCCGTGTCCTGGACGGGTGTAGCATGATTGTCATCTGTAAAAGGAAAGAACTTAGGTGAAATTTGCCATGCCAAAAAAAGAAGAATTGGTTATTATCAATGAACTATTAAAATTCAAGGGAAGTCAAGTTGAGCTGGGCTGGCCCTGATTACACGCGAGAAGCCCCTGGTATCGTCTTTGAGGGTTTGATCATCAAACCAATCTTATGTATATATGATGGAACACCAGACTCGTCTAATCGTGTCCGTGGTCTTGACGACCTGCCATTTTTTCTGGTTGGTGAGGCCGTCTAGTTCGCGGCTGTTAGAGCTGCCGCATCCTCTTCCGGACGTAAGAAACGTTCAGTATTTCCGCTAATTGTGATGATGCCACGTGGACCGGGCATTTTTAGCTTGAGAAATGCATAATACGGTATTGCATTAAAACGAGCGAAAGCCGTTCTTCCGAGTAGTGCTTGATAACCACTTCGGAATGGAGTGACGTGGAAAGTTAACCTTTCGCTTCGGAAGTTATCGGGAGAACTGAATACCACCTCTAGCAGTAGAGAGCCCGTACAGCGGGCCTCTTGGCCTGGTATTACTCCCTTGAAGGTAGTATTACTGTGGCTTATGTGTGTCGGGTCTATCCCCATTTTGCAGACTGTGTCCAGATATATCATATTTAGATCACTTCCGACATCCATGAGGACTCGTGAAAGATGGTACCTGTTTATTATTGGGTCTAACACCAAGGCCGCCAGTCCTTCGTGCCAGATATTTGTCGCGTGATCCCTACGATCAACAGTGATCGGGCAGGCCAACCAGGGGTTGGTCCTAGGGGTGACGGGCTCGATGGCGCGTGTGTCTCGGAGTGCATGCTTGCTTCTCCTCTTCGTCACATGGACCACGTTTACCGTTTGAACCTCTGGTGGGAACTTTTTCTGTCCTCCGGTGTTTTGCTGGCGAGGTTCATCCTCGTCTTCACTTGGTGTCTCCTCCCCTTTGTGTTCGGCGTTTAGCTTACCGGCTTGCTTGAAGACCCAACATTCTCTATGGGTATGATTTGCAGGTTTGTCGGGGGTGCCGTGCATCTGACAGAGCTTGTCAAGAATTTTGTTTAGGACAGATTGTCCTTCTCTGCTGCCTTTGAAAGGCTTTTTCTGATGACCTAGTAGAGAGCCCCTGAATCCGGCGTTTACCGCCGTGTTATCTGGGCTACCTTTATTTTGACGCTTGTTTTTGTTGCGTCGTGGTTTACCATTGCCATCCCTGACTTCGGATGTGCTTGGGTCGCTGGTGCTGCTATGGGCCAACCATCTGTCTTCGCCCGCACAAAAGCGGGTCATGAGGCTTGTTAGGGCTGCCATTGTTTGAGGGGCAAGTATTTAATGGCATGGAGATCGTCTCCGCGAGCCATATGAATATGGAGGATAAAGTCCTCGATCCAGACTCCAGGGTATGTGGTCCCGTCGTACGCCTCTATGTTCACCGGTTTGAATCCTTCCGGGAATTCGTGATCCAGCACCTCACAAGTGAAACATAAGGGGTGTGCGGCATCCCTGTATTGGGATGTGCCATGGTGTTCGGACGATTGTAGTACTCGGTTTTGGTTTTGTACCGTAGCGTGCTTCCTATATCCATAGATGGATCTAGTCGCGCCGGATTTTTGGCGCAAGTTCTCATGTAGATCGTGTGTTGACTTATGCGCGACTTTGTTAGCCGCTCTATCACATTCACAAGGTGGTGGATCCAGCCGGCTAGCCCTATCATTCTTCGGCTGTGTGGGCTCTAAGGCCTCATCGTCGAATTCTGGTAATAGCTTGCGCTTTGGATAGCCATTTGTGTGGTAACTTCCACCGTACTTTGATTCCTTGTCGAGCACTTTGTTCCACCTGCCGTTGAGCGTATCTTGTGCGGCCTTAAGCCTTTGCTTCTGTTTCTTCAGGCTCCTCGTTGTGGCAATAAGCCTTCTGCGGAGGTTCTCTTGTTCCTAGTGCGTTTCCGGGATGATGTGTGCATCTTTGTCCGGACTGTTTTCCTCCCCAGACGGGGTTTGATGAGGTTTATCCTTGGCGTCACTGTATTTGGACGCCGGATCCGTACTATGTTCGCCATTTGCATCTTGATCGTGCTCTGCCACCGGGGTGGTGCAGTCGTCCTTTCTTCTAGAGTCGACTGGACTGTTATTTCCTCTTGCGCTATTATCGTTGTTTTTGCTATGGCAGTACTTAGACCGGCACCACTGACGTCGGCGCTTGGGTTGCTTGGAGGGGGCATCCTCCGCTATCTCTTCGCCATTGCCCTATGTGGGTGTATCCATCATGTATATGTCATGTGATGAAGTGGTGGTCCGGCGCCCTGTGGGCGGTGGTTCCTATTCGTCTCCTGCATCGTCGTCCATACCGTCGATGTCTTCGGAGTCGAAGTCGAGCATGTCGGTTAAGTCGTCGACAGTGGCTACTAAGTGGGTGGTGGGTGGGCAGCGAATTTCTTCGTCGTCCGCATCCCATTTTAGCCGGACATAGTTCGGTCAAGTTTCTCCTGATAGGGAGAGAGACCTTAATGAATTTAGCACATCGCCGAAAGGTGAGTGCTGAAAGATATCCGCGGAGGTGAACTCCATGACCGGCGCCAATCAATTTCGATGGGTGCGGATGCAGGCGGCTCGGAGCCCGTGGCCGGAGAAGAATCCAGTGGTTCGGCGACGCGGCTCTCGTAAGGGGTAAAGTCAGCATCGAGCTCTATCGCCACTGAGAGTGCAGCCTCCATGGTGGGGTCTATCCCTCCCCTCTCGGATGGCGCAATTTGTTCCGGATTGGTAGCCGGAGTAGTTGCAGATGCGATCTCCCGAACATTGTCTGATGGCAGAGTTACGTCGCACTCATCGCGACTATGCAGCGCGTCCGACATGGGCTCGAATCCGTCGAAGATCAAGTCTCCGCAGGTGTCAGCCGTGTAGTTCAAGTTTTCGAAAGTGACCTGATGGCCAGGGGCGAGCTCTCGATCTGCTCCAGCTGGCCAAGCGAATTGGCCCGCAGTGTGAAGCCGCCGAATACAAAAATCTGCCCGGGGAGGGAAACCTCACCTTTGACCGCATCTCTGCGATGATTGAAGGAGCCATCAAGCCTTACGGTGACAACACAGTGGAACTCTCAATGAAAGCACCAATGTCGGTGTCAAAACCGGCAGATCTTGGGTAGGGGGTCCCGAACTGTGCGTCTAAGGCGGATGGTAACATGAGGCAGGGGACACGATGTTTACCCAGGTTCGGGCCCTCTTGATGGAGGTAATACCCTACGTCCTGCTTGATTGTTCTTGATGATATGAGTGTTACAAGAGTTGATCTACCACGAGATCGTAGAGGCTAAACCCTAGAAGCTAGCCTATGGTATGATTGTTTGTTGTCCTACGGACTAAACCCTCTGGTTTATATAGACACCGGAGGGGGCTAGGGTTACACAAGGTCGGTTAC
Organism: Triticum dicoccoides; assembly: GCF_002162155.2. NCBI lineage: Eukaryota > Viridiplantae > Streptophyta > Magnoliopsida > Poales > Poaceae > Triticum > Triticum dicoccoides. The sequence continues at coordinate 572,807,398 of NC_041384.1, read as the reverse complement.
AAGGGAGGAGATATACATATCCATATTGCCCAACTTGCCTTCCACGCCAAGGAGAGTCCCATCCGGATACGAGACGAAGTCTTCATTCTTATATCTTCATAGTCTAACAGTCCGACCAAAGGATATAGTCTGGCTATCTGGAGACCCCGTAATCCAGGACTCCCTCAGTCGCCGTCACTGCAGGGCCTGGCCAGCGGTCGGAATAGTAGGGGGCAGTGAGGCCTCTGCGGCAGCACAGCCGGCCACGGGAGGCAGGAGCATGCGGCACGACCAGCGCTGCTTTGGGCGGCTGGAGCAAGAAGACCAGAGGTTGAATAAGCACTACGGCCGTTGGATGGACATCGTACGGTCACTGGAGGTCAAATCATTCATATTGACTAAGTTGACAAAGCACTCCGTACCCGTCAACTTAGTAGGCCCACAAGTCAGCCTCCCACCAAGGTGGGTCCCAACTAGTAGGGGGAGTATTTATTTTTGTGCGTAATAAGGAGGCACCTCCGGTGGGTCTGAGCTGACAGCGGGGGGAACGTTTTTTTAACGAAATACGTTGGCCCATCCGGTGGGTTGATACGTCTCCAACGTATCTGTAATTTTTTATTGTTCCATTCTATTATATTATCTGTTTTGGATGTTTATGGGCTTTATTATGCACTTTTATATTATTTTTGGGACTAACCTATTAACCCAGAGCCCAGTGCCAGTTTCTGTTTTTCCCTTCTTTCAGTGTTTCGCAAAAAAGGAATATCAAACGGAGTCCAAACGGAATGAAACCTTCAGGAGTGTGATTGTTGGAACGAACGTGATCCAGGAGACTTGGAGTTGAAGTCAAGGAAGCTTCGAGGCAGGGAGGCGCACCTGCCCCCTGGGCGCGCCCCAACCCTCGTGGGCCCCTCGTGGCTCCCCTGACCGACTTCTTTCGCCTATATATATCCATATACCCTAAAAACATCGAGGAGCAGAATAGATCGGGAGTTCCGCCACCAGAAGCCTTTGTAGCCACCGAAAACCAATCTAGACCCGTTGTGGCACCCTGCCGGAGGGGGGAATCCCTCTCCGGTGGCCATCTTCATCATCCCGGCGCTCTCCATGATGAGGAGGGAGTAGTTCACCCTCGGGGATGAGGGTATGTACCAGTAGCTGTGTGTTTGATCTCTCTCTCTCTCTCGTGTTCTTGAGGTGGTACGATCTTGATGTATCGCGAGCTTTGCTATTATATTTGGATCTTATGATGTTTTCCCCCCTCTACTATCTTGTAATGGATTGAGTTTTCCCTTTGAAGTTATCTTATCGGATTGAGTCTTTAAGGATTTGAGAGCACTTGATGTATGTCTTGCACGTGCTTATCTGTGGTCACAATGGGACATCATGTGATCCACTTGATGTATGTTTTGGTGATCAACTTGTGAGTTCCGTGACCTCGTGAACTTGTGCATAGGGGTTGGCACACGTTTTCGTCTTGACTCTCCAGTAGAAACTTTGGGGCACTCTTTGAAGTTCTTTGTGTTGGTTGAATAGATGAATATGAGATTGTGTGACGCATATCGTATAATCATACCCACGGATACTTGAGGTGACATTGGAGTATCTAGGTGACATTAGGGTTTTGGTTGATTTGTGTCTTAAGGTGTTATTCTAGTACGAACACTAGGACAGATTGAATGGAAAGAATAGCTTTGTGTTATTTTACTACAAACTCTTGAATAGATCGACCAGAAAGGATAACTTTGAGGTGGTTTCGTACCCTACAATAATCTCTTCATTTGTTCTCCGCTATTAGTGACTTTGGAGTGACTCTTTGTTGCATGTTGAGGGATAGTTATATGATCCAATTATGTTATTATTGTTGAGAGAACTTGCACTAGTGAAAGTATGAACCCTAGGCCTTGTTTCAACTCATTGCAATACCGTTTACACTCACTTTTATCATTAGTTACCTTGCTGTTTTTATATTTTCAAATTACAAAAACCTTTATCTACCATCCATATTGCACTTGTATCTTCATCTCTTCGCCGAACTAGTGCACCTATACAATTTACCATTGTATTGGGTGTGTTGGGGGCACAAGAGACTCTTTGTTATTTGGTTGCAGGGTTGCTTGAGAGAGACCATCTTCATCCTACGCCTCCCATAGATTGATAAACCTTAGGTCATCCACTTGAGGGAAATTTGCTACTGTCCTACAAACCTCTGCACTTGGAGGCCCAACAACGTCTACAAGAAGAAGGTTGTGTAGTAGACATCAAGCTCTTTTCTAGCGCCGTTGCCGGGGAGGTTAGCGCTTGAAGGTATATCTTTAGATATTGCAATCGAATCTTTTTGTTTCGTGTTTTATCACTAGCTTAGTCTATAAAAGAAAACTACAAAAAAATGGAATTAAGGGTACCTCATATGCTTCATCTTTTTAATATCTTTCATGAAAATAAGGATTCCGATAATTGTGCCAAAGTGTTAGAAGAAGAATGTATTAAAATGTTTGGCACTAAATCTTTGGATGATGAGCATGATTGCAATGTTGTTAGTATGAATTCTTTGAATATCCATGATGCTAATGATATGCAAAGCCACAAGCTTGGGGATGCTATGTTTGATGAAGATGATATTTTCTCTCCCTCAAGTTTTGATGTGCAAATTTATTATGATGAAAGTATGCCTCCTATCTATGATGATTATTGTGATGACACGTATGCTTTGAAGAATAATGATAATAATGAAACTTGTCATCTTGATTTCAATTTTCAGTCGCATGATAGTTATTTTGTTGAGTTTGCTCCCACTACTATTCATGAGAAGAAATTTGCTTATGTGGAGAGTAATAAAAATTATATGCTTATGCATCATGAAAAGAGTGCTTTATGTGATGATTATAATGTTGAATTCATTCATGATGCTACTGAAAATTATTATGAGGGAGGAATATATGCTTGTAGGAATTGAAATAATACCAAGTTTCCTCTCTATGTGCTTAAAATCTTGAAGCTATGCTTGTGTTGCTTTCTTATGCTTGCTTATTATTGTTCCCATAAGTTGGTTGCTCACAAAATCCCTATGCATAGGAAGTGGGTTAGGCTTAGATGTGCTAGTTATATTCTTCATGATTCTCTCTTTATGTTTCCATTCTTATCTTTTATGTGAGCATCATTGAAATCATCATGCCTAGCTAGGGGCGTTAAACGATAGCGCTTGTTGGGAGGCAACCCAATTTTATTTTTGTTCTTTACTTTTTGTTCCTATTTAGTAATAAATTAATCATCTATCCTCTGTTATGATTGTGTTTTTTATGTTTGGTAAGCAAAGCTAACTAGATCGGTAGATCAATTGTTGTTTGTCGGAGGAAGGGAGAGTTATAACTAATGAGGCAGATCGTTCGACGCGTGGGAAAAACGAGTTATAAGGACCTAGCTAGCTATATGTATAGCGGGAGATCGGTCGGTGTACGTCCATTTGTTAGAGGCAAATAAGGCCCAGCAAGACGGATACACAGAGAGAATGGAGCTAGGAGGTGGTGCGAGAGGCCCAGCTACTAGCTAGATAGGGGAGGAGTGTGCGGTTGTGAGATTGATGAAAAGAGGGGGGAGAGTTTACACATGTGTGGGGCCGTATGAGAGACACGAGGCAAGGACACATAAATGAGGAGATTGAAGGTGCGTGTGTATGTTGTAGGCAGACATCGGTGAAGAGGTTTATCGATCGATGTGTGTCGGAAAGGAGTTGTGGAGACTGTGGGAGAATGACCTAAATAAAAAAATGAATGTGCGCGATGGATAGAATGCTGAGGGAGGGGGAGGGCGAGGAGGGCGTGTGCATGCACAAGAGAAAGTTAGTGGTAGCTACAAAGGTTAGAGGATTGTGTGGGTGTAAGAGACTAACAAATATCATAATTTGATATGAAAGTGGATTCATATATTTGAATAGGAGATCATAGTGTTTTAAACATATGCATGCATGAATATATCAGTGATACGCGTGTTTTGGTTTTGCACATGTTAGACCATAATGTGATGATGCATGGCGTTTGCAACTCACAGCTAAATGTCGAACAATCTAAACCATACTATACACTGAACAATCTCACATTTTATTTGAATTTGTGATAATGTGTGGCGTTTGCAGCTTACAACTAAATATCGAACAATCTAAACAATACTATATATCGAACATTCTCACATTTTATTTGAATTTGTGGTAGTGTGTGGTGTTTGCAACTCACATCTAAATACTTGTAGGCATAGGGGTGGGGCACCATACATAATGTGATAAACACATTATACATATGAGACATGGTTTAGTTTGTGAAGATCTAGATAGAGCTTGAAATGTACTATGATTTGAAATCAACATAAAGTGTATTCAAAAAATCGAGTTCGAGTTCATATAGTACACATAGTTCATATGTAACTCGAGACTAATCATGTGGTGTGCTGTGAAGATAATACACAAACGATGGTTTAACTTAACAATAATGACGATTGTAGATCTTATTAAAACAGATAAACGAATTCAAATGCTTTGACTTCACAACAATCATTATTGTAGATCTTCTTCAAATAGAGAAACGAATTCAAATTTAGTTCATATTGATGCGGTAGTATATACATTTGGAATGCACTGTAACATTCGTTTGAGTACTAGGTTGCATGCATTATACACGTAGCGAAATATTTTAATTGAACATAACATGAATTCAAAGTTTTGAATGACATTTGTAGTGCGAATTGATTTGGTACAGTACATGTTAGGCTTGTACGGAAATTTCAACCCGCGCCTTGTTAGCCCGAAATATTTAAGATATATCTTTGTCTCGTTGTGCTCCGACAACTCCCTCCATCTCAACCCGCACCTTGCTATTCCAAAATTACAACGTGCGCGAAAACTCCCACCTCCTGTGAAATCCTGACACGTAAAATACCCGTGATACCCGTGAACCAAAAAAACCACCTCAAATCGGTGGGGGTATTTTCGTAACTTACCCCCATTTCGGACAAGTGCGTCCCTAAGCCATGGTTCCCCCACTCCCATCCGATCCGCCCACCCATTCATACACCGAGGCCGGCAAAACCCGCGAAGCCCCACACCCTCCTCCGTCCGCCACCCAGCCGGAGCCTCTTCCCCGACGACGCCGTCCACAGCAACACCTCGACGTCCCTCATCCACCGTACCGGATGAGGATCCGTCGTCGATCTGGTTGTTCCGCCGGTTCAGCCACCCCGTCCTCCACCTCCAAGGAGCTGCCCCGATGTTCCCCTCGTTTTTTGCGCCACCTCCATTCCAACACCACCGTCTTCACCTGCACCACCAGAAGAGAATCATCATCACCATTTCCTCGGATGAAGCTGCGCCTAATCGACGCCACCAAAGAGGTTGTACACTAATCGCCGCATTTTCTTCTTGATTCGATCTCACGGTGCTGCCGGCGCTCGGTCCCGAGCCGACACAACGTGGCTCCATCCACGGCGGCGTCGCCGGCCACTTCCTCCACGGCGCCGCTCCCTCGGCGGCAACGTCCACATCAGTAGGAGCTGCTGCTGCTTTAGCTCTCGCTCGCGCTGCTTCTCTTCTCTTGCTCTCGGTCCCCTGCCTGGTCTACTCTTGCTCTTGCTCTTGCTCACGCTGCTGCTCCAATTTAGCTACAATTCAGTCGACTGAATCAACTTTCGGGACAGTCGATTTTCAGGGGGT
>NC_041384.1:572799200-572801451 GCF_002162155.2 Triticum dicoccoides | reverse complement strand
AGTTAAGGAAGAGCCAGCCGCAACCGGGAGGGGGGCTTGCCAGAGGGGTACCCCACTATCTATCTTAGGGTTCAGGGTGGGGGTGGTGGTCGCCGGCGGTGGTGGGGCGGTGGCGTGGGGATCGCCGGAGAAAAAGCTCGGCATGGGGGGCCTACAGGGATGGCCGGGGCGGCGGCGGACCGGCAGTGGGGAGTGTTTTCGAGGCGGGCGGGGCGGGCGGGGCGGTTGTTTGGCCGGTGGTGGCTGGCGGCTTAGGGGGGTGGAGGTTGAAGATGAACTGTAGGCCCTTGATTTCGTATCCAACGGCTGCAAAATCGACTGACCAAAGATGAAAAAGTCAGTCGACTGACTTGTAGCCTCACCTCTAGTGCGTTCAGTTTCGACAGTGAAATTCAGTTTCGACAGCAAAATTTTGTGTTGATAGTTACATTCAGTTTTGACAGTTAAATTCAGTTTCGACAGTTAAGTTCAGAGATGAGCGGCTGATGTATACATCTAGCAGTTCGTGGTTATGTATTTGACGTCATCTATTGGAGATGCTATTAGAATTCCACTCAGGTTAATATTGTCTCTCTTGTCCTGCCTCAGCCTCGGCGTCGTACAACTCACCGGAGCTGCTCCAACGACGAAACCCTCCATCATAACGGAGTAGTACCTCGGGCTCCATCTCTAGACGCCTAAGATCTTCTTACCCTCCTGCGACAGCCAAGTCAGTCGGAGCATCCTCACCAGCCAACCCAATCACGCTGAGATCGACATGGCTTTGCCAAAGAGGTTGTACACTTCTTGTGGTTTGCCTTAATCTCACCATGCTTCTTTGCATCCTCTGATCTTCCAATTCTTGTGAACCAAACACCCAGATTGGCAGAAATCCTGTGTTTTTAAATTCTCTGTTTTGCACGTGCATTCCTATCATATTCCTGCCTATTTCCTATCCCTGCATTGTTAGAATCCTCAAATTCAAACAAGCCCTTACACAATTACTTCTATTATAGATATGTGTCAAAGAAAACCTTGTGTGCTTTGTCCTTCTCCTGTGGTGTTGTGTTCCACCCCAGCTCAGCCGCTCCAACGACGGAAGGGTTCACCATAGCAGGGATCTGCTCTCCAGACTATCTTTCGCCGCCTCAGATCTTCTTCCCCGCTGCCAGCAACCACGACAACTGCATTACCATCATCAACTGAGCAGATGACCTTGAGGACTACACGGGTCCGCAAGAGAGGTCGCACTCTTTCGTGTGTGCTTACGTTATGCATCGCTTACTATGATGACATGCTACTTTATCATTGTGTTCACCCATTAGACTCCGACTCAGCTCCAAACTTATGCTAAAACTTAAGTTTTTAAATGGTTGTGGGGTACATATTGGGGCAGCAATCAATACTATCTATCTACTACCTGGTTAATCTCGGGTGTCTACTGTGAGTTTCATGTTGGGTGCAAACAAACATTAAAGGAGGCATTATCTGTCTTTTTTCACTAAAGCTATTATGTACCTGCTATAATTGGTTTTGGGTCTATCCACAGTTTGCTACCTTCACTCTGGATTTGTGCATGCACTCCTTACATAATCTCACTATGTTTTATTCCTGTGCATGTCAGTTATTGTACACAATGGAACTGAACATGTAGAGCAAAAGAGACGAGCCTTACGTGGAAATAAAATTTCATGCAGACGTCGCTCCATGGTGGGTGCAAAGGCAGCCCCCCTCCATCGATTTTGGATCGTAATCAAGAGGAAGATAATTGTTCTGAGGGGGATTCAGAAGCAGAAGACCACTCCTATTTACCCCATGAGGTCTTCGCTCTAACTTGGCATGCTGGTGTTGGTAATATCATGCATATGGTGCCTTGCATTGCTTACTATATACATCAAAGATGTCATCTGCTTAGTTTAGACATGCTTTGTGTCAATGCCATCTGTTTAGTTTCTTTATCGTATATGTGAATCATGCAATGCCATCTTGTTTAGCCATGCATCATATATGTGAATTTTGTAATGCTACCCTAGTTAGCCAGTCATCTTACATGTGAATTATATCATGACATCATTTTTTATTACGTGTTAAATCTGTCAACAATTTTAGTACATTCAACTACTCTTCCTGTGCATCAGCCATTCGGCATGGTCATGGAAAAATCTGGAGTGGAAACAAGGTCTTCAGTGCAGACAATGCTATCTGACGAAGCGCATGTCTTGCTGGTTATAGATAGCTCCTCAAAGGAGGATTCAGAGACAGATGACCAGTC